>NC_056691.1:13590000-13887500 GCF_018350215.1 Panthera leo
CTCACCCATTAGCTCAATGGCATGCGCACAGATATGCTTTGCATCATTGTTTATAATGGCAAAAGGTTCTGAACAACATAAATTTCTATCCATAGGAGAATGGTTAACTACATTACATAAATCAAAATAAAAGGATATTTGGTAGCCCTTAAAAAGGAGCTCCAGGTTAAAAAAAAAAAAAAAAAAAAAAACAAACACAGGTAGCTAACAGTGAGTCTTTCGTGTTTCCATTACTGCAAAAACCTTTGCCAAGCTCTCGTGTGAAGGCTCTGTTTTTTACTTCAATATCTGCCATCAACAAGTGAAAAATGTACATTATAGAGACCACACTCTGATAGATTGGTCTTTCCCGTCAGAAGAGGTGTTAGAACTATGGCTTGTTTTTCAATCAATTTATATGTCATAGCTGATTTTATGATCATGAGAGTTTTTTAAATCTTGATGCATGTTATAAATAACCAGAAGTTCATGTCCTTAATCACATATACAACTCTAAACTCCTTGTTGATAAGAATTTTATCACCTTCAACTTGCTGTTATAAACTCTAAGAGAAATGATTCTGAAATTTACTGCATTACTATCTTGACGATTTATTTTTCAAGTCAAGGCCACCACTAGAAACGAAGGCACTTTAGAGGATCTATGTTGTGTATTCTCAAGAAAGGTGCTGCATGTTGATGGCTTTGCGCTTTGCTTCTAAGGACTTAACAACCAGAGAAATTTCTTTACACTTATCATTGTACTTGAGTAAATCATCATTATTGACAGATTTAAACCTCAAGGGAATCTGTAAATGGAAAAGAAAATACAGGTTTAACCAAAAAATAAGTTTTATTTTCCATTTAACTGGATCATTAATGTCCAATAAGAATAATATAAATAAGGGAGAGTTTGTTTTTTATGAATTTCAACCCAGAATTTTTCAAATGAACTGAAATACAGAATGCAAAGCCAGTAAAAGATATTGTGTATACACAGTCTGTCCTAATACTGGAGTGATTGATCACCACTGGCTCTGCCTGGCCCATTACTGCCCAAGAAGTTTCAAGCCTTTGGTCAATAGAATCAGTACTCAATTCTCCTTTATTAGCTCATTATCCTATTAGGACAGAGATTCAAACTTTCAAAATGATAACAAGATCTTCAATTAGGTAACTACTGGATGATGACATACTTTCATTTCAACAGTTTAGAAAGGACCCATTCCATATCAGGCATGGGGCTTGGTAGATAGGAGTAATAACCGTGGCCTATCCTGAAGAAAGTCTGGTAGGAGAGATAGCAGGCCAATCAAGTAGTCAGTACGATGTTAAATCCGGAGAATGGAGAAGCAGCCCTAAATTGTCATAATGACCAACGCCTATCATTTATATGGTCCTAGCAGCATTTTGGTGCTGTCTCCTGGAATCTCCTTAACACCCTAAGGCTGGCATCCTCAGAGCAGTCACTGGTAACACTGAGCCCAGGGAAAGCTGTATCATTCGTTAGATCATCGTGGTAATGTGTCTGGATGCTTGTAGGTATGAGTAACCACGCTTGTCACATAGCAGCTTCCTATTTCAATTACTCTTTCTTGCTAACTAGGTGCCAAGCTCAGCACATATGCTATCAATATGTAAATGTTACACCATTTTATGTGGTGTCATTAAAGATTTTAATTTTTTTAAGTCTTTGTACTCCTTTAACTTTGGTGCCTTGGGACACACCCCTGCTGACTCTAGAATACGTGTAACTCAAAGTAATGTCGCAGCTGAGCCCAATGAGGACCAGGGATGTCCTGCCACTTACCATAGGGTTCTGACTAGAAGCACTGGAGGACAGACTTGCACCCTGGGCGACCAGATTTTGAACTCCGTACTTTTTCACTACAACACCTCCCCTAAGGAGCAATTCTGGACTTCCCAATGTGATCCATCAAGTGCAAAGAGCACTTTCCTTTTGTCTTGTACTTTACCAACCTCATTTACTTGCCACACAATCTAATTTAGGGCATTTCCTTACAAATTCCTTTAATGTATTGTAATTTGAGGTGTATATAGCCATGTTTATACAGAAGGCTGATTTTAAAACATCAGGAGTAAATCTATTTGAACTGTGAGAGAGACCCTATAGGGAGAGGCAGAGGAGAAGCTCAAACCTTGAACAGCACAGAACTTTAGAGTTTATCATCCTGGAGTTCTCCAAAGAAATGTAGTTCTATTTTAAGTATACTTGCAGAAAAACAAGTTTCAAATTGTCACTTCAAATACCTGCATATGCTTTAGTTTTCTTATCCAGGGATATTTCACATTCATAATATACATATACACTTATCATTTTCAGGATTTATAAGTACGATGCAAAAACGATTCTCCTAGAATAAACAAAAAAAGACACAGAGTGAGCCATCCAGTGCATTAGCTCAGAAGGCAGAGGACATGCTACACTGCAATCACCAAGGGAAGGCAGAGTTGGAGATTCACTTCTTCCTGGACCCCAGTTTCTTTGATCTAAAATGAAGTAATTGAATTAGGTATTTATACAAAGGTACAGGAGTGCTGATTCGAAGGAGCACATGCATCCCAATGTTTATATCAGCACTATCGACAAGAGCCTAAGTATGGAAAGAGCCCAAATATCCATCGATGGATGAATGGATAAAGAAGATGTTGTGTATACATACAATGGAGTATTACTGGGCAATCACAAAGAATTAAATCTTGCCATTCACAACAATGTGGATGGAACTAGAGTGTAATATGCTAAAAGAAATTAGACTGAGAAAGACAAATACAATATGCTTTCACTCATATGTGGAGTTGAATATACAAAACAGATGAACCTAAGGGAAGCAAAAATAATATAAAAACAGAGGCAGACAGATTTAAGAGACTCTTAAGTACAGAGAACAAATTGAGGGTTTCTGGCAGGGTGTTGGGTGGAGGGATGGGCTAAACAGGCAATGGGCATTAAAGAGGGCACTTGTTGGGATAAGCACTAGGTATTATATGTAAGTGATAAATCAGTGGATTCTGTTCCTGAAATCATTATTATACTGTATGTTAAGTAACTTGGATTTAAATTTAAAAAATAAAATAAAATAAAATGAAGTGATTGAGCTAAAGGATATGTAAGGCTTCCTCATATTTAAAGACGCCTTGAGTCCACTGTCATTTTGCAAGCCAACAAACTTCAGTTAATCACAGGTCAAAATACATTTGCATGGAATGAAACGCAACTGTCTGCACCGTCTTTTAAAATAATCTAACTGAAGAATGCTTCCCCCTACACACGATAAGCACCAAGCCAATTTTACTCAAGAGGTGAGGTTTCCTTTATATTATTCTAGGAATCTTTACCTGGCTTGGGCATTTTCTAGAAACTGCCATTATGGATAAGCAGACAAAAGCTAATCCCCCTTCTAGGAGAGATTTTCATTACTCCATATTGTTCGGCTTCTTATCCCTAGAAAAGGAATCTTTCCCAACCAGTTTTACTTTATCCAAAGAATACTGTGCCAAGGTTGGAAAGCATTGCCACCGAAGGAAATGATATGGTCTAGAATTCAAAACCTAAGTTCCCTTCAAGCTGGTATAAGCTACACAATTCTATCTACTGTTACTAATGATACACACCCATCCAAAAAGCATTATCTTCTATTATTTTTTTTTTTTTATGTTGCCGGATAGTCTAAAAACTTAGCCTTGTTACATACTACAGGAGTTATTTTACTGAAAACCTAACTAATATTTTCCAGATACAGTATTATCCTCAAATGAGTCACCATTCCAGCTATGCAAAGGCTTTATCAAATAACCTTCATTTTAAACTGAACACAGAACACCTCTATTTGTGCAGCAGCTGTATTCTCTTTCCAATTATGTAGAAAATGATACATAGAATGTGTGTTCAAAGTGAGGACAGCAAGTTTAGTTTATAAACAGATGCACTGACCAAAAATCTGTCCTAAATGTTTGCTGTCCATTCATTCATTCAAGAGGCATTTATTGAGCGCTTATTACATTCCCAACTCCACTCCTCATGCTAGGGATATACACATGCTAAGATAAAACAGACAAGATCTCTGCTCACATTTTTTTCAAGGATACCAACACTAAAGTAAAAATATTATTTCAGACAATTACAAGCATTTAAAGAAAAAAATTTTAATGTGATAAACAATTTGGACAGAGTTATTTTGGAGGATATTCATAGGCCATCTCTCTCTGAAGGAACATTAGAGTAGAAACATTAATCAAGAGAGGAAACCATCCAGGTAAAGCTTCTAAGTATTGTAAGCCAATTGCAAAGACCCTGAGGTTAAAGTGAGCTTGATTCAGTCTGAGATTAAACCTTTATACCTAATACATATATCAATGTATATTTTATATTATTTTACCTATTTAACAGTACAAATGTATTAAAAATCAAACTTGAAACAAACCTGAAGTATTTCCACTGAATTCTGGCATCCTGAAAGACATAGGTTGCTCTAAATAAATGCGTCTCTAAATGGCTACACATTAACATCAATTACAGAGCAAGTAAAAAATACCAGTGCCCAGGCCCCACCCAAGATCAGTTGGATCAGAACCTCAGTATATTTTAAAATTCCCTCGATGATTCTAATATGCAATGAGAACTAAAAGCCATCATTCTAAATTAATCTGAAAATTGCCTTATTCTAGCAACCAGACTGTGTTTTGGGGTCCCTCACTCTAATGTCAACCCTAGGTTGACTTTTGTTAGTTCAGGTACATTGGGAGTTTAAGAAAGACCCTAGTGTGTGTGCTCGTTGAGAATGTGGGTCCTGGAGTCAGATCATTCCTGGTTTGAATATTCTCATCAGTTATTGAGACTTGAGCAAGTCATTGAATTCTTTAAGTCTTTGTTTCTCTGTACAAATTATGAGTATACCACCAGCGTCTACATCATTCTTCATTAGCTGATGTATATACGGCACTTATCACTGCACCAAGTACATAGTAAATGATAAGTAACAACTATGATTATTATAATTAAGTGAACAGCCTAGTCTTTTTATGTACTCAAAAAAAAAACCCAAATATAATTCCTGGTTTTCAGGATTCACATTTAAATGCTTTAAATAAGAATTAATTGTGATTAGGTTGCTACCCATATAATACTGTGTAATTATTTTCTTAAATGCCTTTCAAATCATGAGTAAGACAAAAATGTAGTTTTATTTCTAAATTACTCATCACCATACTTAGGAAAACTTGCTATAAGCATTCTTCAGGATCCTTAAGAGACTTGTACATTTATTTTTAATGTGGGATAGGGAAAATTTTACCCTCTTGAAGATTTGCAGATTTTCATGAAAAAATGCTCAAGGTCAGTTGTGAATGCATTCCAAATTGCTTTCAAAAGAAAAATGATGAGAGCTTGATGTAATAATGGGCATCCTCATGACAACCATTCTCCAAGACCAAATCACTTGAAAGTACTTAAATCCTAACCATTGATATAGATAGCTTTCCATGAGATTGTGCTTAACCATGTCCAAGTCCAGTCCAATTTCCATAAAGCATACTTGATTAAATATTTAAATGTTCCATGTCTGCTTCCTTCCCACACACATGCATGAGCAGGGGCTTCCCTGACTGCAATGATCCATGCTGAATACTTAATGACTTTCTTAGACTCTAGGTTTATTTTCCAAACATTAATAGAAGATGAAAAGCAGTACATTATCAACAAAAAACGTAACACCTACACAATGTCAAGGGAACATTTTGGTTTGCTGAGCTAACAAATGTTACTGCTCTGATGGCAAAGAATATTTTTGCCTAAACAAATTGCAAAGTATCATAACTATATATCAGATGAAAATTACAATGAATGTGTCTATAATGCTATCTAAACATCTTTAAAACCACGACTTATTTCAGCAAGTTTTAAAGGCTATGGCTATCAATTTCAAAAGATGTTAATCTCTACAAGTGTCTGTTCTACAATCACCTGAAGATGCATCATTCATCCAACTCTTGCCTCTTTCACAGTATGAGCAGAATGAAATTAAGCCAATGGCACTAAGTAATCTTGTTAGATACAATGATATCAATTAAAAACTGCCAGTCAAAGCAAAGTCTTCTCCTTTGTCATCAATGTGTATTTTTTTTCAGAAAGTCACAACTCTGATCAAGTTCAGTAATCAGCCAGTCTATTGGTCTAAAGATGCTTTGCTCCATCTTTATTGTGTTTAAGTACTACAGGAAGCAAAAACTATAGACTTGTGATAGCCTAACATTTAATGACACTTCACATTTGAGTGCAGATGGTCAGTAATAAAAGGAATTTGGTTTAAATATGCTTTTATCATTCTTTTGTGAATCAGAGGAATCAAGTAGTTTAGCAAAGGACAAGCCAAGCTGAAGAGCACATAGACAGATTGTTGAAAGTGAAATAATTAAATTATGCAAAAACCATGAGGACAGATTGTCAAAAAATTTCTGCATTTGGTGCTACAGAACACTTGACTGGGTTAAATGAGGTTAATACAACTTATCATTCAAGAATGGTAATAAACTTTTCTTATTCCAATCTCATGATAGTATCAGACCCTGAGCTAGATTACATGCAATCTTGAAGTTGTGACATAGAGTAGACTGTTAATACCTAATATAGAAACATGCTTTCCCAACCAAAGAAAAGGCCTTGCTATATTCAACTAACAAAAACTAACACAATTCAGTTATACATATGAAATTGAACTGGCCATAACTTTATGGTTGTGTATTATTACTAGACAAAATATTAGACATAAGCAAGCATTATGCTTTGCAGATGATGGTACTTAACTACTCCCAACTCAGTGCAAATCAGTTTCGTCTGATGATCGGATGAAATATGAGGTTTCCTACTTGGTGACAATTTATTGAGCAATAAGGTGACTCTGGAAAGCCAATATTCCTCTTGAAACTTAGGTAAAATTATGTTTCACTCTTCCCTATCAAGTTTACTTTCTGACTTACTGGTCTTAGTTTTGTAAATATGCTTCAATTTAGTTTTAATGTTTCCTTAGGAGGAAGTTCCAACTTCTTTCACTAAATCCAAGCCCTTCTCCACCTCCTGGTTATCTCTGGTTTGGCTTCAACTTCTACCCTACACAACATCCTTTACTACAGAAATAACCAAACCTGAATCCATAGCTAACCTACCTGAGCTCCATGGACCCTAAAGGGTCAATGAAATGCTTTTAGAGATACAGGACCCCCTGAACCTGATTTTAACATCTGTGAGTATATGAGTACGTGAATTCTTTTTAAAAGAGGACTCTTTGTGGTCAAGCGGTCCACAATCCCAAGGAGAGGAAGAAACAGTCTAATTCCTGTTCTCTATTGTGTTACATCCTTGAATTTAACCTTGGCTTTGCAGAGAATACATTAGGGACTTTGGAAGGTTGGAAATCCTCTACAGTGGTCAAACTAAAAAGGAACAGCTTCAATAATGCAGACTCCATACACAGCCACCGAGAATCTTAGTATCTAGTACCATAGGAAGGAAGAGGTGAAAAAGGGAGCCTCTGGTGAATCAAACTCTAGGGAAAAAGTAGGGTTTTTTTTGTTGGTTTGTTTTGTTTTGTTTTTGCGGGGTTGGGGGGGAAGGTTTAGACTTTAAGGAAGATACAGTATTCCACGAAAACTTTTTCATTTTTTTAAATATTTGTTTATTTTTGAGAGAGACAGAGAAAGAGAGCGTGTGTGCGTGAACGGAGGAGGGGCAGAGAGAGGAGGTTCCAGGCTCTGAACTGTCAGCAGAGACTCAGATGCGGGGCTTAAACTCATGAACCGCGAGATCATCACCTGAGCACAAATTCGAAGTCAGAAGCTTAACGACTGAGCCACCCCTCCACCTCTCCAGGAAAATTATTTCAAAAGGAGATGTTTAGTAATTTAAAACATCACACAGAGATGAGTGAAATATCTAAAGGCTTGCTATATTCATACTACCGAGTATATGCAGATGCCAGAAGAGCTTTTAAAACCACCTTATTAAAAGGAAATAGCTGCTTTGGGGATTAGAGTAAGATTAGTTCATAATAAAATATAATACTTCTGACTTTCTGGTAACCTACTGTTCTCTTATCTAGCATACAATTACAACTGACAGTTATGACAATGGACAAAGGACAGAAAAACACTGTATACTGAATCATTTCTATTACCATTCTTATGTATTTTATTATATTCTTATTTAGTAAAATAGGCATACTTTATATAACACAAATAGCTTTCCACAGTATTAACTGAAATACTTAATTAGCAAGAATGCAACTTCTCTCCAAATATGCAAAATAGAGTTTGAAAATAGAAATGAAAGTACATAAATGGAATTGTTCAGAGGAATCATTTGAATTTTTTAACTCAAATGTTTTGCCTGTATCTTAATTTTCTCATTTATTATGTTTCATTCATTTATATATTAATCATTCATTTAATACTTACTGGGCTAGGTTTTTGGGAGATAAAGTAAATAGAATTTGGTCTTTAGTGTAAAAGGGGAAAAAAAAACCTATTCCAGAAGGGTTTGACAAGCACTAAGGTAGAGATGTGCATATAGCCTTCCTGTAGCCAAAGGAGGAGTATATATGTTAGGTTGCGGGAGTGGGGGGTATCAGAGAAAGTTTCCTTGGGAAGGTGATACTTCACATAGGTCCTACAAACAGACACAAAGAATTAATACACCCGGCACATTTAGGAAATGTCATTTTTGCTACTTCTGAAAAAAACGTATACAGGCAGTAAAGTGAAAGAATAAATGTTAAAGAGCTCAACACGGGCCAGGTTACAACGGCCTTATGTTCATGCTAATTAGATGACTCTTTGTTGAAAAGGAAATGGTCATCTAATGAGAAACTTTACCAAGAGAAGCGACATGATCAGAGCAGTGTCTTTAAAGACAGACTGAGAAGGATATGAGTGACAAGAGATGCAGATCTGTACCAGAGCAGGGGCAAGGGTGAGACACATTGGTTGAGATTGACTTAGGAATGGGAGTAAGATTTGGTGGCTGAATGGATAGAACAAGGTTAACCGAGAAGCCTCAGTGTGGTGGGTAAAAGTAGTACCATTTACCAGACAGGCAATGTCAGAGAGGAAAATTTGGAGAAGGGTGATGGCGAGTTTGAATTGTGTGTGAAATAAGCAAACTGAGGTAACAATTTGACAGCTATACATGTGTCTGGAGACCAGTAGAGAGGCCAAAGGAAGAGATTTAAATTTGGGGATTATCAGTATAGATGCATCCATTGAAGTCAGGGACCTGGATAAGTACATTTACAAATGTAAGAAAGCAGAGGGTCAAAGGCTCAATCCCAGAGAAAGACACTATTAAAGGGATTAAGTGTCTGAAGAGAAATTTATCAAGGTGGCAGAGGTAACATCTAGAGACACCATACATCGTGGAAAGCAAGATTCTGGAAACCAAGGAGATTTTAATTAGTAGAGAACTGTCAACATTGTTCATCAGAGAATCAAAAATCTATCACTAAGCTAAGTTACCAAGTCACTGACCTGAACCCTAACTCTACTGGTGTGTGTCTATAATATCAGGCTTCTATTATGAGCACCATGGGTACACAGGCCACACGTAAGCCTGAAAGCAGGAGTGCTGTTTTCTACTCGAATTTTCTGCTTTTCTGCCACTGCCAGAAGAAACTCTCAAGGACTTAGCTGAACTAAGGTTCAGAAGTACCAGTCAGGACTCTTTCCTTCAAGTCACAGATGCCGACCAGAACCCGCTGAAGTGCAAAGCATGCGGGGAGAACTCATGGCATCAAAGGATGAACTCAACAAGCAGGAAGGCAAGAACCGGGACAGCCTCAGGGCCAACATCCAAAAAGGTAATTCCCAATTTCATCAGCTGGCTGAAGGGCTACTTTATTTAAAGCTAGCCATTTGCCCAACAGCCCATTCACTGAATTTACTTGTTGCTTGTAACAATTTGAAATGGTTTGCAGAAGTTCATATTAAACGGGATAGGGTTAAGAGCTCAGGAAAAAATTTATACTGTGTTTTAATTGACCAGTTTTTTTTCCTTCCCTAACAGCACTGTCAAGAGAGTCCAATTGGTCCCAGATACCCATTGTTAGAACTGAAGGGAGCTGGCAGAGGACGAGATAGAGCCAACAAATCCCCAGCTGGAAGAGAGAAGAGGCAGTATACGTCACAGCTGGTGCCGTGGACGGATTGGAGGGGACATGGGTGGGTGCGGAGGAGAGCCAGAGGTGGAGACAGAGGGTAAATGAAAAGGGGAGTAAAGGAGACAAGGTCAGACAAGCAACTGTTTCAAGCTAGGAGGAGATCACCAGTGATTTTAAGATGATGTAAAGCAGGAACCATGAAATGTACTGTTCTCAATTCTGTCTTCCTGTCAATAAAACCAGGAGTGCCAGATAGCATCTGAGACCAGATAACCATATGTGTTGAACTTTTTGGTTTTGTTTTTGAACATCTAATGCATCCAGGGATACTTACTCACTAAATAACTGCTTTGACTCTTTGGAAGGAATTGCTTTAATAGTCTCAATTCTTTCATGAGTAACCCTTCTGCTTATACTTAATTCCAGAAAGTTTCCTATTCACTGAGTTCAACAATTTACGAAGTTGCATGCATAGGTAATAATAATCTGATTTTTCTTGTAAACAAAATAATCCACTGAAATTAAAATTTAATGTATTCTCTCACATACCAAATCAGACTGAGCAAATTATCCCTGGGTCTAATTAGCTTTACCAACAACACCTGTTCACAGTGATACCATATGTTTATGACAAGAACAATCAGTATAGATGAGCCTCAGAATGAGACTGCCTGGGTTCCACCCCAGCTTTACCACTTCTCAACTGTGTTACCTCAGGCAAGTTACTTAATATTTTATCTAGTTTCAGAAGCCAACAGTGCAACAATAATAGTGACCTCATGGGGTTTGTGATGATTAAATGCATTAAAATACATACAATGCTTTTAGGACAGGGACTGACTTACAGTAAGCACCATTCAAGTGTTTGCTATTATCTTTCTTATTTTTATTGTTACAGTGGTAGTTAGTAGGGATGGGAAAAAAGCTGCCAGACTTGATTTCTGCCTCAAAGTGGCTTGAAATTCACAGGAGAGAGAGAAACTATCTTGCACGTACATAGACACACACGAACATTCTCACAGCACGTAGAGTGGGACTCTGGCAAATGCAGAAAGTGTAGAAAACTGTACTAACAAGTCAGGAGGGTTCCTCACTCACCAACCTTTCTCTCTGCACTCTATTCCCCAGACCAAAGAAGAAAGAGCTCCAAGGGCAGCCTTAAATTCCATGGGTTTGCGTTCTTTGTGGTGAGAGGGTACCCTACCCATGCCTGTCCCAAACATAACAGGCAAGAACCGTTTGTTTCCAGAGCCAAGCCTTTCAGGGGAGGAGGAGACTCAGTGAACAAGCAGTTTGTGAGGGAAACTGGCAGGTTGATGCTGAGCTGGAATTGAGCACAGTGAGAAAGTCCTTAGGGGAGGTTGACACCTGTCTCCCGGAATGTGGGGTAGACATAGGACAGAACCTGGTACCTATTTCTGGGCTGGAGCTATCAGAAGGCAGAAAGACCTTCAAAGTATGTCAGCAGGTCTTAAAAGGATTAAGCTCATAATACTTGTTAAGAAGAATGGTGCAGCAGCCCCCTTCTAAAGTCCCAGACGCCATTATGGGGACATAGAAGAGAACTCCTATGATTTCTGTAGCCCCACAAGAAGGAACGGCGGGGGGAGGGGGGCAGGCAGAGAAAGAGCAGCAAGAAGTGTGGAAGTACCATCCTCAAGAAGGAACTGGAAACCTAGTCTTCCAGATGGACTCAAAGGATTCTAGGTATCCTCCTCTGCAGTAGTTGTGAGCAACTATAGTCACCAACAGGAGGATGAACAAAGCCCTCACTACCCACCCTCCCACGACCTTCCCCTACAAATGCAAACCATCTACACAGGGACCATTCCCCTCATAGAGCATATACAGAGCTAGAGAGAAACAAAAACAAAAACAACAAACCGAACAGCCTAGTTCTGGTAAGCTCTGCCTCTACTATTCCTCTCCCTTCCTTTCCAAAAGAGTAGACCTTGAAAGGGAAAAGGGAATGAGGATCTAGAAGCCACACACACCCCCCCACCCACCCCACTTCTCACCAAAGTCCAAGTGGCCAAGATCATAGCCCCTATCTGGAGAAAGGGAAGAGAACTTTGAATCAGACATGACCCTGGAGTTGCAACACGGTTAGACTAATTATAGTAACTCCAAGTGACCAGAGAGTTAGAGTTAGTGCATCTGGTTAAAATGGACCAGAAAACAATAGGTTGAAAGCTGTGACTAAAGAAATAAAAATATGCTTTTATGCTGGTATCTTCTTTTGAAAGGGTCTTGAAGACAAAAATTAAAAGGACTGATGGGCCATCGATGTAGTGGCTAAAAAGTGAAACTTAAATACATCTTTGATGATCTAAAAGTAAACTTAGCCATACCATCAAGCATAAAACATTTGGAAATTGACTATTTAAGGGAGTGACAAAGTAAAATAATGGGCTTCACAGACTGAAGTCTCATACAAATGACTTGGAACCATTCACTGGGAATTGATTAAAGACATTATAGAAAATTACCTGGAAATATCCCAGGTACTGTCGATACCATTTCAATTTCTTATTTTGTTAGAAAAATGAGGTAAATGGTAGAAGGGATTCGGAAACACCATTTACTATTCCATTCTTATACTTAGCAAGAATCATTGAAGTTGGTCTCCAGCATATACAGACCAACTGGTCCACAAATAAAAACAGTCAAGGAAGGAAGGATAATTTGTTATAGCTAAGATTTCAAAAATTTGAATCAAGTTAAATATGTGATATATTATAATTTAAGATTAAAACACCATTTGGGTGGGTAGTCTGTGGCTGGAGTAAAAGCAGTGGAATTTTGAAAAAGACATCTTCATTTTAGCTGGACCTACTTTAGATAGATAATTTCCCCATCTATTTACATTATTTCCATCCTATGGCTTTCTTTAAGACCACTAGGAAATATAAGGACATACCTTTTATTTAAAATTCAATGTCATTTTCCTCTAGTATCCTCCAATTTTATACTAGAAGACTTTAAAAACACAAGGGTGAACTTTCCAGAGTAATACCCACTTTGTCCATATAACCAAACCACCAAACATCTCCTGTACTGCACTCCCCCTTCAAAAACAAAAAACAAACCCCAAAAATCAAACCCACAAGTCTTTCTCTCATGACATATTTTCGATTCTTCGTAGAGATTGCTTTTCCACATAGTAACAATGCCTTCTTAAATTCAACAATCTCTTATTGCATGTAACTAGCAGTTTCCAGAATCCTAAGAATCATAGACTCATGGCTCAAGTTCCAGTTAAAAACTCCCCAGTAATGTCACCTCTTGTACAACTCAAGTTTTTGTTTTTTTTTTAATGTTTTCCCTATTGAGCTATGAGATTTACCCGACTTTCCCAATAAACCTATTATGGAGGGAATCATGACAACGTAATTTAAAAAAAAAATCTAGCAGCCTTCTAGTTGCATTATGCAGAAGAAAAAAATTGAGAAATTAGAAAGGGTAAGTGGAGGGCAGGATGTGGGAGAATAAAGGAAATAAAACAATAGTTTTTATTAGGTACACAGTTATCTTACCAGCAGCTAGATAATACCATGACAAATAGACAAAGGAATTGTTTTTGCTGAAGCTGAAAATAAGTGCACTATGACATACTTCATTTAGAGGAAAAACTGTTATTATCATCTTATAGAGATTACAAAAATGGATTGCCAAAAACGTTACTTTAATAAGCAAGGAAACCAAATTAAGACATACCACCCATCACTGTACTCTCTTTAGCAATATTATTTGTCTGGCTTTGAAGCCACCAGACGCTTCTGTTTCCAAATGGCATATGGCCTACACTGACTCTGAAGAGGCTACTTATCTGCTGTCTCTCCTTGTGGTCTATTTTTCGCTCATTTGTACATCTTAGTATCAGGAAGGAAATCAGGACGGCTCTTATGCTATCCGTCCTCTCAATGCAGCCTCCCATTCCACTTGGGTGGAGGGGGTAAGGGTGCAGTGACTAGTGCGTGAACAACTGGAGTTGCAGGGGGGTTTAGTGAGAGCCTCACTTCACCACTATGTGCAACTCCAGTGTCTCCAATACTTTTCACACCTTGACCTTCTTTCCCACATGGATTATCCTGTGCCACTGGCAAGGAGTTACTTCCTGGGATGTTGGGATTATTTCAACAATAAGATCACTCTTACTATTTTTCAATGATCACATACTTCCATGTCTACAAGAAACGGTCTTAAATGAGAGATGATGTCTGGTTCAAGCTCCAGGCACACTTTTTGTTTGCATCTGATGTATAAGAACGTCCTTCGATGACACAAAGAAAGAAGCCAGTTTCTAGTTTTTGCTTGAAATTAGCTGCACTCCCCAGACATCTCTCATTTTCCTATAATTGACAAAGGAACTATTTACCCACCACAAGAGAATACAATGAAAGAGTAGAGATGAATGGTAGCATTCACTGGGCTTTTCCACATCTGGGACACAATAGGGAATAGTGAGGACTGTGGTCTATGGGAAATGAATACGTGTACACGTGAAGAACTGCTACTAAGTCCTTCCTGATTTCTACATTGTAGAATGGGCTGTCTGATTTTTTTTATTTTTATTTAAAAAATTATTTTTTGGGGCGCCTGGGTGGCTCAGTCGGTTAAGCATCCAACTTCAGCTCAGGTCACGATCTCGCGGTCCGTGAGTTCGAGCCCTGCGTTGGGCTCTGGGCTGATGGCTCAGAGCCTGGAGCCTGCTTCCAGTTCTGTGTCTCCCTCTCTCTCTGCCCCTCCCCTGTTCATGCTCTGTCTCTCTCTGTCCCAAAAATAAATAAACGTTAAAAAAAATTAAAAAAAATTATTTTTTGAGAGAGAGAGAGAGACAGAATGCGAGCAGGGGAGGGGCAGAGAGAGAGGGAGACAAAGAATCTGAAGCAGGCCCCTGGCTCCAAGGTGTCAGCACAGAGCCTAATGTGGGGCTTGAATTCACAAACTGTGAGATCATGACCTCAGCCAGATTCAGGCACTCAACCGACTGAACCACCCACATGCCCCAGTCTGATTTTTTTAAAAGAAAACCTAGAATGCTTAATTTTTACATGCAAGTTTCCAGTTTTCATGTATTGAGTAAAGAATAACTTTTCCAAGTAGTGTGCTGTCCAAATAAAACAGATCTGCGAGTCTTATGTGACCTTCAAGCCTCCAGTTTGCAAGGCTTGCTCTTCATGTTCACCAATGGCAGGAAACAGGACCCCCACAATTTACTCAGTGTAAGAGGAGATTGGGAGATGCAGCCTTGGACAGGAAGAGTATGTAGGTGAACGTTACAGATATGCAACAGACAAATGATGTGCAGAAAGTGGCCATGCATACAGATCAAGGGTGGATCAGGGCGCCAACTGAAAACTATGGATAGGAAGGGGGGAAAAACACTATTCAGAGGCAAGTCCTCTATTCACATGTTCAGTTGCAATTAAACAAACATTTGATTCCTTCACTGATGTTGTTAAAGCTATGATATTTTCTCCCACTGGGATAAAAGGCAGGGAAGAGAAATATATCACATGGTGATGTAAGATTCCAAACTCAACCCTTTATTGCTGATTTTCTAATTTTGGGTGGCAGCTATGGAAGAGAATGGGGGGAGGTACACAACAGAAATAAGAGGGAACAGGCCCCAGAAGGAAAACTCAAGGGGGTCGGCTTTTGAAAACGTTCCCTAATATTCTTTCCATTAAATTAATGAGTTGGGGGATAAGGTGATAATGGCCAATGCACAAGGTTACAGGAGACAGAAAATGCAAAGATAAAGGGGTAGAAGCTCAGAGGGTCAGAAGTGTCTAAGGCTGAAGAAATGGAAACTCCAATATTTTGGATCAAGAGTCGAAATTGGGGAGAATATGTGGACTGCTAAGCCTATGAGTTAGGATATGCTTCAACACTCTGAGTTAAGCCGAGCTCTTTCATCTTGGGGTATTAATCTTGCAAAGAAGTTCTATTCAGCTTCCTTTCTTTTTCATTAATAAAATGAGCCTTTACTCTGTACTTACTATGGGCCGGGAATTAAGTCATAGTTTCTGTCTCTAAAAATACAATGTGTTAGGAGATAGAGATAAAAATACAAACAGTACTGAAGTGGAGGAAAACATTGGGCTATCTGGGACAAGTACCCAAGGGTGATATATACTGCTGCTCAGGCTGTGAACTGCACAAATCCAGGAGGTGCCATTCACATACAGTGGAAGCGGTATTCTCTAGAACTCTGTGATGTGGCAGTTTCAGCATCTGAGACTAGTTTGGAGCCACAAAAGGCTTTTGGAGGAAGTCACTCCTGGACTCTTAAAAGCTCCTGGATAGAGTTAAAAAGTAGAATTTAGTCATACAGAAATTGGCTGGGAAAGAGAAAGGGAAGAGAGAATAGGAAAGATCTTATTCCTGTACAGGAACTTAGAAAAGGAAAAAAAGAAATAGAATAAATGCCTTTAATAATTTCATCATTGGCATGCTTAAAGGACCCTTGCCACCAAATAGTGAGTCATATATTTAATTAGGAGGCCTCAGAGAGAAACAATCCAAGTTTCCTCATTGTAGCCCAGATTTACTGAACGTGATGTACATGAAGGAATTTTCTAAACAGATTATCTAAATAGACTGATTCAGGGTGCAGCATAAGAAACTCAAAATTAAAAATGGTGTCAAGGATACCAGGTCAAGGGCCTGGTACACAGAGATATCTTAAGGGCAAAGGCATTTTGTAACAAGTAAATGGGCATGAGTAAAAACACCATGACAGCTAGTAGGACATTCACCCCCATCCCAAACCACAGTATCTGCCCCTCCTTGGAAAATCTTCAGACTGAACCACCCACTTGTCCATGATGTTCTACCTGACTTTCTAACTTTTTGTTCTCTCTTCTTAGCTAGCCTTTACGTGCGTCCTCTCAGAACTGTATTTTCCACAGTGCCTTGAACACCAATATGCACCATGAATATATGCTGCTGCTGAGTATGAATAAAAAAAACACAGCTCCACAGGCCATTTGAGGAGAAGTGAATGGTAACACCATCATGTGCAACAGAGACCAGGCATCCTTTATGAGTGCTGTCAGTAGGTAAGATTCTTTAAGTTTCCCAGAAAGAAATCTACTCATGCTGAAAAGGATTAGTGAGCAGCACAGACTTTCCTCAATGTTTTATAGTATAACTGGAGAAGGAGAGCACACCCTTCTCCAAGCACACTTTATGAATCCCTAACTTGACATGTTTCTTTCCTTTTCCTCCAGGCCCATCACCCAGCCTCCTACTGTAACTTCCCATGTTCTGGGAATACACGGAGGCAGTGTATTTATCGTTTACCTTGGTCTTTCTTCTATGCCTTCAATATTTCTACCTCTTTCTCATGCATTTAACATTGCCCCAGACTCTCCGAACTTCTGCACGCACTGTTCAATTGAAAACAAAAAAATCCTCCTGTACCAAACACCCATATTCCTCAGTAAAGCATTATAAATAACTTCTCCTGGGGCACCTGGTGGCTCAGTTGGTTAAGTGTCGACTTTGGTTCAGGTCATGATCTCACACTTCTTGAGTTTGAGCCCCATATCGAGCTCTGTGCTGACAGCTTGGACCCCAGATCCTGCTTCGGATTCTGTGTCTCCCTCGTTCTCTCTGCCCCTCCCCGACTCATGATCTCTCATAAATACATATTAAAAAACTTTAAAGAAAATAACCTTTCCTAATTACAGAATAATATGGACAACTAGAGAAACAAGTAATAAATGAGGTATACTTTGAATCGATGGAGTTCAGGACACGCTATCTTAAGATATGCACCTTAGCATATGGGGTACTTTTAGCTGAAGGGGTCCGAGAAAAGAGCAGAAGCAGGCAGGTCACTGATACAATGTCTCCCCTGGAACAGGACACAAAATCCTCATGTGAGATATCATACTTACCTCACATTCTTTGACCTATGATACTTCCTTTTATTTTAAATGTTTAAGAGTGGGGGAGGGGGGGAGAGAGAGAGAGAGAGAGAAAACCCCAAACAGGCTCCGTGCTGTTAGCACAGAGCCTGACGAGGGGCTCAAACTCACAAACCATGAGATCTTGACCTGAGTCAATACCAAGAGTCGGACGCTTGACCAACCAACTGAACCATCCAGGCGCCCCTGACCTAAAATACTTCTATGTGGCTACACACTCTTCATCAAACCTAGCATTAACAAATACTTAGGTTTAGGGGTGCCTGGGTGGCTCAGTTAAGCCTTCGACTTTGACTCAGGTCATGATCTCATGGCTTGTGAGTTCAAGCCCCACATCGGGCTCTGTGCTGACAGCTAGGAGCCTGGAGCCTGCTTGGGATTCTGTGTCTCCCTCTCTCTCTGCCCCTCCCCTGCTCATGCTGTTTCTATCTCAAAAATAAACACTAAAAGAAAAAAATTTAAGAACACTTAGGTTCAACTATTTCTTCAGGACTTCACTTTCTTGTGAAGGTTCCCGTATCAAGTACAACTTCTATTAAATCCATTTGTAAGCTTTTCTCTTGTTGACAGTCTGCCCAGTTTAGTTTTCAGAAGCAGCCAGGGAGCCTAAGAGGCTGGAGGAAAACTTTTTCCTCCCCCACAGAACACATACGAAAAGGGAGTACATTTACCTCCTAAGTCTTCTGTTTGGTGGTGAAGAAAGAAACAAGTTGTACTTTGCACAAGCGCTCTTTTCTAAAAATGTAGTTGGGATGAACAGCCCCTGCATTTGGAAGAAGACTGAGCGGAGCTGAGCTGTGTATTGATGGAGGTGGTTTCTTTGGGGGAAATTCCATGGGGGGGGGCGGGGGGGGGCGGACTGCGGGAGACAGATCACTACCTGCCAGTAAAGAACCTTCGGAGGCCAGCACATCACAAATCACCCAAACGTTTTTTTCTACCTTAGTCTAAGGTAAGAATGATATTGAAATGGCTGCAGGATAGCTTGAGTCAACTTTTAGTTTGTTTTTAGATGTACTGCCTAGGAAGACCAATTTATTTCTTGAAATTACTATTCTTTCTTGTGAGCTTTTACTTGTAAAAAGACAACAAGTTCGTTGAGGTTCCGGAAGATGGCGGCGTGGGAGGACGCGGGGCTCACCGCGCGTCCTGCCGATCACTTAGATTCCACCTACACCTGCCTAAAGAACCCAGAAAACCGCCAGAGGATTAGCAGAACGGAGTCTCCGGAGCCAAGCGCAGACTAGAGGCCCACGGAAGAGGGTAGGAAGGGCGGCGAGGCGGTGCGCGCTCCACGGACTGGCGGGAGGGAGCCGGGGCGGAGGGGCGGCTCGCCGGCCAAGCAGAGCCCCCGAGTCTGGCTGGCAAAAGCGGAGGGGCCGGACAGACTGTGTTCCAACAGCAAGCGCGACTTAGCATCTGGGAGGTCATAAGTTAACAGCTCTGCTCGGAAAGCGGGAAGGCTGGAGGACAAAGGGAGGGAGAGCTGCTGAGCCCCCGGACGGCAGAGCTCAGCTTGGCGGGGAACAAAGGCGCCAGCGCCATCTCCCCCGCCCATCCCCCAGCCAAAATCCCAAAGGGAACCAGTTCCTGCCAGGGAACTTGCTCGCTCCGCGCAAACACCCAACTCTGTGCTTCTGCGGAGCCAAACCTCCGGCAGCGGATCTGACTCCCTCCCGCTGCCACAGGGCTCCTCCTGAAGCGGATCACCTAAGGAGAAGTGAGCTAAGCCTGCCCCTCCAGCCCCCGTGCACCTTGCCTACCCACCCCAGCTAATACACCAGATCCCAGCAACACAAGCCTGGCAGTGTGCAAGTAGCCCAGACGGGACACGCCACCCCACAGTGAATCCCGCCCCTAGGAAAGGGGAAGAGAAGGCACACACCAGTCTGACTGTGGCCCCAGCGGTGGGCTGGGGGCAGACATCGGGTCGGACTGCGGCCCCGCCCACTAACTCCAGTTATACACCACAGCACAGGGGAAGTGCACTGCAGGTCCTCACCACGCCAGGAACTCTCCAAAATGACCAAACGGAAGAATTCCCCTCAGAAGAATCTCCAGGAAATAACAACAGCTAATGAACTCATCAAAAAGGATTTAAATAATATAACAGAAAGTGAATTTAGAATAATAGTCATAAAATTAATCGCTGGGCTTGAAAACAGTATACAGGACAGCAGAGAATCTCTTGCCACAAAGATCGAGGGACTAAGGAACAGTCACGAGGAGTTGAAAAACGCTTTAAACGAATTGCAAAACAAAATGGAATCCACGATGGCTCGGCTTGAAGAGGCAGAGGAGAGAATAGGTGAACTAGAAGATAAAGTTATGGAAAAAGAGGAAGCTGAGAGAAAGAGAGATAAAAAAATCCAGGAGTATGAGGGGAAAATTAGAGAACTAAGTGATACACTAAAAAAAAATAATATACGCATAATTGGTATCCCAGAGGAGGAAGAGAGAGGGAAGGGTGCTGAAGGGGTACTTGAACAAATTATAGCTGAGAACTTCCCTGAACTGGGGAAGGAAAAAGGCATTGAAATCCAAGAGGCACAGAGAACTCCCTTCAGACGTAACTTGAATCGACCTTCTGCACGACATATCATAGTGAAACTGGCAAAATACAAGGATAAAGAGAAAATTCTGAAAGCAGCAAGGGATAAACGTGCCCTCACATATAAAGGGAGACCTATAAGACTCGTGACTGATCTCTCCTTTGAAACTTGGCAGGCCAGAAAGGCTTGGCACGATATCTACAGTGTGCTAAACAGCAAAAATATGCAGCCGAGAATCCTTTATCCAGCAAGTCTGTCATTTAGAATAGAAGGAGAGATAAAGGTCTTCCCAAACAAACAAAAACTGAAGGAATTTGTCACCACGAAACCAGCCCTACAAGAGATCCTAAGGGGGATCCTGTGAGACAAAGTACCAGAGACATTACTACAAGCATAAAACATACAGACATCACAATGACTCTAAACCCTTATCTTTCTATAATAACACTGAATGTAAATGGATTAAATGCGCCAACTAAAAGACATAGGGTATCAGAATGGATAAAAAAACAAGACCCATCTATTTGCTGTCTACAAGAGACTCATTTTAGATCTGAGGACACCTTTAGATTGAGAGTGAGGGGATGGAGAACTATTTATCATGCTCCTGGAAGCCAAAAGAAAGCTGGAGTAGCCATACTTATATCAGACAAACTAGACTTTAAATTAAAGGCTGTAACAAGAGATGAAGAAGGGCATTATATAATAATCACAGGGTCTATCCACCAGGAAGAGCTAACTATTATAAATGTCTATGCACCAAATACCCGAGCCCCCAGATATATAAAACAATTACTCATAAACATAAGCAACCTTATTGATAAGAATGTGGTCATTGCAGGGGACTTTAACACCCCACTTACAGAAATGGATAGATCATCTAGACACACGGTCAATAAAGAAACAAGGGCCCTGAATGATACATTGGATCAGATGGACTTGACAGATATATTTAGAACTCTGCATCCCAAAGCAACAGAATATACTTTCTTCTCGAGTGCACATGGAACATTCTCCAAGATAGATCATATACTGGGTCACAAAACAGCCCTTCATAAGTTTACAAGAATTGAAATTATACCATGCATACTTTCAGACCACAATGCTATGAAGCTTGAAATCAACCACAGGAAAAAGTCTGGAAAACCTCCAAAAGCATGGAGGTTAAAGAACACCCTACTAACGAATGAGTGGGTCAACCAGGCAATTAGAGAAGAAATTAAAACATATATGGAAACAAACGAAAATGAAAATACAACAATCCAAACGCTTTGGGATGCAGCGAAGGCAGTCCTGAGAGGAAAATACATTGCAATCCAGGCCTATCTCAAGAAACAAGAAAAATCCCAAATACAAAATCTAACAGCACACCTAAAGGAAATAGAAGCAGAACAGCAAAGGCAGCCTAAACCCAGCAGAAGAAGAGAAATAATAAAGATCAGAGCAGAAATAAACAATATAGAATCTAAAAAAACTGTAGAGCAGATCAACGAAACCAAGAGTTGGTTTTTTGAAAAAATAAACAAAATTGACAAACCTCTAGCCAGGCTTCTCAAAAAGAAAAGGGAGATGACCCAAATAGATAAAATCATGAATGAAAATGGAATGATTACAACCAATCCCTCAGAGATACAAACAATTATCAGGGAATACTATGAAAAATTATATGCCAGCAAATTGGACAACCTGGAAGAAATGGACAAATTTCTAAACACCCACACTCTTCCAAAACTCAATCAGGAGGAAATAGAAAGCTTGAACAGACCCATAACCAGCGAAGAAATTGAATCGGTTATCAAAAATCTCCCAACAAATAAGAGTCCAGGACCAGATGGCTTTCCAGGGGAGTTCTACCAGACATTTAAAGCAGAGATAATACCTATCCTTCTCAAGCTATTCCAAGAAATAGAAAGGGAAGGAAAACTTCCAGACTCATTCTATGAAGCCAGTATTACTTTGATTCCTAAACCAGACAGAGACCCAGTAAAAAAAGAGAACTACAGGCCAATATCCCTGATGAATATGGATGCAAAAATTCTTAATAAGATACTAGCAAATCGAATTCAACAGCATATAAAAAGAATTATTCACCATGATCAAGTGGGATTCATTCCTGGGATGCAGGGCTGGTTCAACATTCGCAAATCGATCAACGTGATACATCACATTAACAAAAAAAAAGAGAAGAACCATATGATCCTGTCAATCGATGCAGAAAAGGCCTTTGACAAAATCCAGCACCCTTTCTTAATAAAAACCCTTGAGAAAGTCGGGATAGAAGGAACATACTTAAAGATCATAAAGGCCATTTATGAAAAGCCCACAGCTAACATCATCCTCAACGGGGAAAAACTGAGAGCTTTTTCCCTGAGATCAGGAACACGACAGGGATGCCCACTGTCACCGCTGCTCTTTAATATAGTGCTGGAAGTTCTAGCATCAGCAATCAGACAACAAAAGGAAATCAAAGGCATCAAAATTGGCAAAGATGAAGTCAAGCTTTCGCTTTTTGCAGATGACATGATATTATACATGGAAAATCCGATAGACTCCACCAAAAGTCTGCTAGAACTGATACATGAATTCAGCAAAGTTGCAGGATACAAAATCAATGTGCAGAAATCAGTTGCATTCTTATACACTAACAATGAAGCAACAGAAAGACAAATGAAGAAACTGATCCCATTCACAATTGCACCAAGAAGCATAAAATACCTAGGAATAAATCTAACCAAAGATGTAAAAGATCTGTATGCTGAAAACTATAGAAAGCTTATGCAGGTAATTGAAGAAGATATAAAGAAATGGAAAGACATTCCCTGCTCATGGATTGGAAGAATAAATATTGTCAAAATGTCAATACTACCCAAAGCTATCTACACATTCAATGCAATCCCAATCAAAATTGCACCAGCATTCTTCTCGAAACTAGAACAAGCAATCCTAAAATTCATATGGAACCACAAAAGGCCCCGAATAGCCAAAGTCATTTTGAAGAAGAAGACCAAAGCAGGAGGCATCACAATCCCAGACTTTAGCCTCTACTACAAAGCTGTCATCATCAAGACAGCATGGTATTGGCATAAAAACAGACACATAGACCAATGGAATAGAATAGAAACCCCAGAACTAGACCCACAAACGTATGGCCAACTCATCTTTGACAAAGCAGGAAAGAACATCCAATGGAAAAAAGACAGTCTCTTTAACAAATGGTGCTGGGAGAACTGGACAGCAACATGCAGAAGGTTGAAACTAGACCACTTTCTCACACCATTCACAAAAATAAACTCAAAATGGATCAAGGACCTGAATGTGAGACAGGAAACCATCAAAACCTTAGAGGAGAAAGCAGGAAAAGACCTCTCTGACCTCAGCCGTAGCAATCTCTTACTCGGCACATCCCCAAAGGCAAGGGAATTAAAAGCAAAAGTGAATTACTGGGACCTTATGAAGATAAAAAGCTTCTGCACAGCAAAGGAAACAACCAACAAAACTAAAAGGCAACCAACGGAATGGGAAAAGATATTTGCAAATGACACATCGGACAAAGGGCTAGTATCCAAAATCTATAAAGAGCTCATCAAACTCCACACCCGAAAAACAAAGAACCCAGTGAAGAAATGGGCAGAAAACATGAATAGACACTTCTCTAAAGAAGACATCCGGATGGCCAACAGGCACATGAAAAGATGTTCAACGTCGCTCCTTATCAGGGAAATACAAATCAAAACCACACTCAGATACCACCTCACGCCAGTCAGAGTGGCCAAAATGAAGAAATCAGGAGACTATAGATGCTGGCGAGGATGTGGAGAAACGGGAACCCTCTTGCACTGTTGGTGGGAATGCAAATTGGTGCAGCCGCTCTGGAAAGCAGTGTGGAGGTTCCTCAGAAAATTAAAAATAGACCTACCCTATGACCCAGCAATAGCACTGCTAGGAATTTATCCAAGGGATACAGGAGTACTGATGCATAGGGGCACCTGTACCCCAATGTTTATAGCGGCACTCTCAACAATAGCCAAATTATGGAAAGAGCCTAAATGTCCATCAACTGATGAATGGATAAAGAAACTGTGGTTTATATACACAATGGAATACTACGTGGCAATGAGAAAAAATGAAATATGGCCTTTTGTAGCAACATGGATGGAACTGGAGAGTGTGATGCTAAGTGAAATAAGCCATACAGAGAAAGACAGATACCATATGGTTTCACTCTTATGTGGATCCTGAGAAACATAACAGAAACCCATGGGGGAGGGGAAGGAAAAAAAAAAAAAAAAAAAAAAAAAGAGGTTAGAGTGGGAGAGAGCCAAAGCATTAGAGACTGTTAAAAAACTGAGAACAAACTGAGGGTTGATGGGGGGTGGGAGGGAGGGCAGGGTGGGAGGGAGGACAGGGTGGGTGATGGGTATTGAGGAGGGCACCTTTTGGGATGAGCACTGGGTGTTGTATGGAAACCAATTTGACAGTAAATTTCATATATTAAAAAATTAAAAAATAAATAAATAAAAAAAAAAAATAAAAAAATAAAAAAAAAAAAGACAACAAGTTTGATTAGCAAATAATTGACCAGATCTGGGCATTGGTTTGCATTAGAAATTGCTAAAAATAAAGTCATACCACACTCACTGCACTCCAAGATAAACCAGATCTCAGTAATCATCTGCAATACAACATACCTTATATGAAAGAAAATATTTCAAAATCTGGGAAAGTGTTAACTGACTTTGCATGTGATTATTTTAGCACCAGACCAAAAGAGTATGTTTCTACCGGGTTGTATTTCTTCCTCAAAAATTAAAATAAATTTGGAAATTAAAAAGCATCTGAGGAAGGAATGCCAAAGGAGAAAGGTCTTGGGCAGGGCAAGTGTAACTCATTAAATCACAGACAAGGAAAAATGCAAAACATTGTAGGAAACTTAAATTGAAACATCAAGTAAGGTCTTTGAAAATGGTACTGTAATTTTGGAGAGAGATTTGTGTTGATGTACATTTGGGGGCATCGTGAAAATATAGCTGAAATGAAAATGTACTTGCCAGGGCACCTGGGTGGCTCAGTTGGTTTAGCGACTGACTCTTGATTTTGGCTCAAGTCATGATCCCAGGGTCATGGGTCAGCTCTGTGCTGATCGTGGAGCCTGCTTAAGATGATCTCTCTCCCTCTCAGAAAGGGGAGGGGAGGGGGAAACCAAAGAAACAAAAAAAAATTGGGGAGTGCCAAAAAACTAGGAGGGAAAACTATCAAGGATAAACTTGTTAAAAACACTCTTTAGAATCTGAAGAGTAGACAAGCAGCCATCAGGTAAGAGAAGAGAGTGCAGGACTATTGGACAGAATCGGGGTTCAGCAAGGTTAGCAGCCAGAGTCCAGGGGCATCAAAAGATGTTACTGCTGAAGGTAACCGAGCCATTGGGTGAGGACCACACATTCTAGGAGGGACAGAGGACAAGTATGAGAAGACTAAGGGACGGGCGAGGCCAAGCACAAGCTGTTTTATTGTCAGACACTGAGAGCTAGTCCTTGTAAAACTGGCAGAGAGAGGAGCTGGGGCTATTGACAGCCAAGGAGGGCCCTGAAAGGCCGGGAGCAGTCACAGGAGAACGGCAGGCAGGCGAGTTCCGGAGACCTGAGGATTGGGGAGAAGAGCGCTGACAGGAAGGAACGACAGATGGAGGTGAACGTGACCAAAGAGGCAGAGCATCTCCTGCCAGAGTGAAACAATCTTTGCCATAAACGTGCAAGTGAGGGAAAGCAGGACTGAGAGTCAGAGAAGAGAGGTACCAAGCAGCCTCTGGGAGAGTTAGTTTAGGCTTGCACAAGAGAGAAGTCAATGGCCTGTGGGGCGACATTCATCACCAAACTAAATTGGCCTCGGCGTGTGTGATTCTATGCTTCTCCCCCATGGAGCCTAGCAGCTGAGCCTAGCAGCTGAGGAGAAGAGCTGAGAACACTAGCTGAGACAGTTTAAGTGTTAGCAGTGCATATGGGGAAACTATGAGGCAGATCACAGGACAAGGGAACTGTGGGTGGAAAAATAAATCTCTAATATAATGAAGACTGGAGGCTAAAGAAAGGCAGGTGTGTGATGAGCTGGAAGGCAGTCAGTGATGAAGATGCCACAGACAGGCTGGAGTGACGACTGATCTCTGTGGTCACAGGCCCAGAGGGCAGTGTCAGAGACTGAGAGGACCGGACAGAGATCTATGAAACAAGACAGCACTAGTTGTATTCAGGGCTGCACTGCTGGTGAAGCGCATCTGAGAAGCCATACAAGTCAGGTGAGGGAAGAATCTGATTGGCTTTTGACATAGAAATCAAAACCAAAGGGTAAAGTACGTGAGTAGAATTGGCCTTAAAAATCTAAGCCAGGAGAAGATATGAAAAGCAATCAGTGATTTTACGGCATGCAAAGAAAAATACTTCTCGAACACATTGCCCAAATTTTCACTCAAATTTTCACTCACACACACACACACACGATTCTTGTCATTCATGCATTAGGAAAATCTAACTTTTCCCACAAATACTCAATTGCAAGAAGATGCAACTCATCGTTTAAATATCCCAGAAGTTATTCAACCCAGACCCCAATCTTCACCAAGTGTTTAGATTTTTAGCCTTGCTTCCTCTGACTTTGGGACTAGCACACTGAGGCTTGGTTTTTAATCACATAGAAGTGTCATAAAAGGTTATCCTACATTGACTTTTATGAGGTTTTCATTTTGTTTGCCTTACTTTCCTTAGGCTACAGAAAGACTGTATTTTCAAACAATCGAAAGGGTAGTTTAAAACAAAAATGCTTCTAATGAACCTGCCTTTGCCAACAGATGTTTTATATTCAACCAAGATAGGATCTTCAACTTAGAAGAAGCGTAAGCATTATTCAACTTGGTAGTTTTTGGAATTTATTTGCTTCTCAGTAAGATTTTTATCACACAGCCACACTGTACAAAGAACACAACAAACTTACACAATGGCAAACGTGGCAATGCAGGAAGTGCGACTTACCAGGTATCACTGCATTTGAAAAGACTAAGACTACTTCAAGCAGGAGTTCTTATGCCTGTGTTATACATATTTGCAATGGAAAATACAAGAAAAAGGAGCATATAGTAGAAGCGGCTACATAAATTCAACACGCTTTGTTTCAGGTAGCATAAACATAATGTTTCTCATAGTAGTTCAATACACAGTAACTATCTGGATGGAGGTTACACATCAAGGCAATTGCAAATCAAAGGAAGGGAAAAGAAACGGTAACCACAGGATGGGATAGAGGTGGTAGCTTATGTGACAACAGTGATCATTTTGCAACATACATGTGTATCAAATCGACATGCTGTAGACCTTGAAATTCCACAAAGTTACAGGTCAATTAGATCTCCAGAAAGCTGGAAACATAAATATAATGAAAGGGGGAGTGAAAACAAAATACAATTTCACTCTAAGAACATGGGAAATTTAGTTTTTTGTTCAAACTCATCATCATTTATTATTACTCAATAAGGCCCCCTGTCAAACAAGATTTCAGATGTGTCCACATCTAAGGCTTTCAAGATTCAATAATCGTTTGCAAATGTATGCCATAGATTTATTTTTAAAACACAATTCATTCTACATTGTGGAAACATCTAAGGCTGTATTTCCTTTAGGATATTATCTTTATGGTACTAGTCTTTAGAATATAGGATATAAAGGAATTAGTACCAAAGAACAGTCAAATTAAGAGACAATACCACCATGAAGAGAGAATAGCAACTTTATAATATTCATTCCATTTCTAAGAATATTTTCCAAGAAAATAAAACTTTCAAATGTCCTAGCATCCATCACTATATCAGAATCATCAGCCCTTTCTCCTGGCTGCTCCAATCTGCTAAAAATATTTGCTTCCTTCACTCTGAAACCCCGACAGGCAAGGGATGCTTGTTTTACTTCAGAGGATTTACTTCTACGAAGTCAAGGTAATTAATCTATTTTATTCCCTCAGTGACACTCTGGCTGCCATAGAACCTAGATTCTCAAAATTAACTTTTGCTCAAAAACATTTTTAAGAGGATAGCTTAAACTTTTATCAGATAGAAATTTCCAGCGTTAGAATGATGAACTAGATAAACGGGAGTTTCTATAAGATACCCAACTTCGATTTTCCTTACTTCTTTTAGCCCAGCACAACATTTCATGGAAGGAAAAGTTAGCTTGGCTCCAATGTGACAGAGACTGGGCTGGTCTACTCAGACTGGACATGGGAGAGTTGATAGGGTGTGCCGGTTGTTCAAAGGGGCAGCAAAATGGGTGAAAGAGAGAGACACAGGCTTCCAGTTATGGAATAAGTCATGGGAATAAAAGGCACAGCAAAGGGAATACAGTCAACGGTACTGTAATAAAGTTGTATGGTGACAGATGGTAGCTATGCTTATGGTGAGCACAGCATAATGTATACTGTGCAATCACTATGTTGTACCCCTGAAACTAACGTAACACTGGGGGTCAACTACACTCAAATTTTAGAAAGGGGGGTGGGGGAGAAAAGGCAAGAAGCATCATCTTCTGTGATCCTCAGGAGAGGTAACAGTCACCAGTCAGACATCCCATTTGTCCAGCAAAATTGTAAAGCTTCCACTACCTCCTGTTGCTTCTTCTTGATTTTACTCAAAACCGATTCCAAAATCATAGTCCATGAACAAAACCGGGAATTCACTATTTTTGGTGAATTTAATGAGTTTAGGTGATTCTGAGCGAATTTTAAAGAAAATGCCATCTATTTAGTAAATACTGAAACTGTGAAATAACATGGTCCTAAAGCCAGGCAAGGCAGTGTGAAAACCAGACTCTCTGCTTTTTCCGAAGGGCAGGGTAAGGACTTAGCTGAGGATAGCGGTGATCCGTCATGATCCAGGAGCACTTTACTTGTCGCACCAATTAAACATAAGCAACCTATAGTCCCGTTTGGGGAATTTTCCATTAGGGAATATTTTCTCATCAACATCTTGTGTCAGCCAAATTTTAAACTCATCATCAGACTCCCTAATCAAATCTGCGTCCCAAAATAGAAAGTAAATTTTAGTGGTTCACCTGACAACAGCAGCAGGGTCCACCATATGGCATTCATGCGTCTGGGACGCTGGTGTTCATCACTGCAGGAAATTGCTTTGTTGGAACTACCATGTTGGAAATAATCTCTCTCTCAGAAAAAATATAATCGATTTTATTGTACACAATCAAGGGGAGAGCCTTACCATCCATCTTTCTTAGAGAGGGACATCATTTGTAACGTAGGTGAAATTCAGTTCATGTGAAAAGGAATTTAACCTCTACTTCATTCCCTCAGGTGTGGGTCGTGGCCTCACCCCATTTCTAGAAAGGAATCTGTCCCTTGTAAGTTCTGTACTTAGTAAGAAATGTGAGTTGCAGTACCTCACATGGGAATCCATAACGGACATTGTGAGGTCAAATTAATTTCTGAAAACATGCCCTATTGGACAGAAGAGAAAGAGGCTGTGTGGCTATATATAACGTTCCCAAGGAAACTAGTGGTGAGTTTGCTGTGGGGATGGGTGGGAGATGTCCTAGGCCACAGGCTTTCTCTGAAGCCTACAGAATTCTGAACATTTTTACCGAAATGGAAAGCATGCATCATAAGGCATTTCCCTCATGTACAAAGCAAGATTTGAACAATGTGACCCCAGGCAAACATCTAAATCCCAACATTAAGAGGTTAAGAGTAAATAAAAGACTAATACTGGTCGTAAAGAGGCCCCACACCTCCTTTCCTCCCCAAATTCTGGCACACTCAATCTTCTAATTATAGAATAAAAGTACCATTTTAAAGGCTTGGCCTTTCAGTCTTGTGAGAATTAAGTTGCTAGAATAAAAGCAAAGGGTTCGTGAAGGCTCTACTGTGTTTATTTTAATCATGGTAATTTAGTCACAGAGGGTTGACAAGGCTGACCTTACTCGAGGACCTGGATGCTTCAGAAGTTACATTCGTTTCTATTAAAATTAATTTAACTCTGCCTTTAATATTCCTTCTTTACAGAGGAAGAAAGGTATGTGATCTTCCAGAGAACAAAGGAACAATCCCTTGTCATTCACCATTCAGCTTCTCTAAGGTTCTCTTTCAAATCGTGTGGAGACTGATCTAGCATTACCACCACCTTCTACAGCTTTGAACCCTACTAGCAAAAGTGTGTAAGCCTTTTTTTTTTTAACTCTAACTTCTGTTTTAATCAAAATACCTTTTTTATTTTTAAAATCAATAATGGAGTCAGCAACTGCTATTTTCTCTTGATTTGGAGAAAACCTAGTTCTTCAAAGGACAGGAAGATAAACCAAGCCTTCAGGTTAACCGTACTAAAAATAAAGCAACAAACAGGAAATGCATAGCTTATATAAGAACCAAGTGTTAAGAAGAATACATGACATTTATTAAACATCTTATTATCAGATGCTACGTGAAATACTATGAAGTACTTTTACTATAAACTCCTGTTTAATCATGTGAGGTAAACACTATAATTATTCCATTTCGACAGATCAGTTTTTCCTCTTTAAAACTCACACAAAGGATGCTAACGTTACCATTGTTCTTTAGCATTAGGTCATTTTCCCCTTCTGTGTCCTTGTATCTGCCACACCATTCACTCATGTTTGATTGCTGTAACTCAACTAGCTGGCAAATAACCCTAGACACGGCTTTTGTGCAAATGTCTGGCCCTGAATACTTTTAAAATTATCTACCGTGGCAAAAAGCACAGGTTTAAGATCATTCCCTCTGCGTTTCCTGTACTACCTGCATCATAATCACCTGTTATGTCTGTAAAAATACAAATTCCAGAGCGACACCATAAATACAGAACCAGAATCAAGGGGCCTGGGAATCTGCATAGTTGACAAGCTCCACAGACAAAGAAAGATGGAAACAATGGCCTCTACCTGATACAGGCTCCAAAGTATCTTTTGCATGTCATGCCCAGCTCTTATTTTTTTTCACTAATCTCTACACCCAGTGGGGGGCTTGAACCTACAACCCCAAGATCCAGAGTCACGTGCACTACTGTCTGAGCCAGCCAAGTGTCCCTTAGATTTTTTTTTAAATATATGAACCATATTTTACCAGACCCACACAAGCATATAATAGGCACTTGAGGTGTGGGTTGAATATTTTTCTCTCCTAAAACTAGCATTTGCAGAGATATTTCTTAAGTTGAAGTCATAGAAGAGATTATTAGGGAAGGGAACAATTATTGGTGTTTGTATGTGTAAGAGAAATATTGCTTATCTACCAGGCATCCCTAGAGATGTATACTTCCTGTCCAATTGAAAGAGCAGCCATCCAGGGTTCCAACACCATGAAAGGACTCTGGATTCCTCTGAGTCATTAAGTAATTTCATACAACCAAGTAAATTCTGATCATTTCTTTTTTTAATTTTTAATATGACAAGTAGACCTCCATGAAGAAAACAGTCCTGACTTCACATCTGTGTATCAAAAACATACATGAGCCAATTTGTTATAAGAGGAATTTTTTTCTGCACTTTAAATCTTAGTTGATAGATTTATTTTTTTTTAATTTTTTTAATGTTTATTTATTTTTGAGAGAGAGAGAGCACACATGGAGAAGGTGCAGAGAGAGGAGACACAGACTCCAAAGCAGGCTCCAGGCTCTGAGCTGTCAGCACAGAGTCTGATGCAGGGCTCCAACCCATGGACCACGAGATCATGACCTGAGCTGAAGCCAGACACTTAACTGACTGAGGCACCCAGGCACCCCAGTTGATGGATTTAAACATAATACAACACAAAAAAAGTACAATACCCTACTTATATTACTAAAAGCACTCACTACTGCAAAATTTAAAAGCACATCAAGGAATAGAATGATTTTTTAAGTTTACTTATTTTGAGAGAGAGAGAGAGAGAGAGAGAGAGAGAGAGCATGTGGAAGGGACAGAGGGACAGAAAATCCCAAGCAGGCTCTGCACCGTCAGCAGCGATGCAGGGCTTGAACTCACTAACTGTGAAATCATGACCTGAGCGGAAATCAAGAGTCAGACACTAAATTGACTGAGCCACCCAGGTCCCCCAAGGAATGGAATGATTAACACATTCCACAAGTTGGGTGAAAAAGACAGCAATCTGGCTGTATACAGATAGACTATACCTGGCAAGGCAGTAAGTAGGGGTTTTGTATCTAGATGCATGTACTTGATTATCCATCCTTCATGATTTGGGGGAGACCCAAAATCAAATAGATATTTGTGATCCAGGACTTAGTAGTGCATGCCCAGTTAGATCAGCATGGTCAGTGGACCTGGCAAGGTTAAGGCCATTGCACTGACCATAGTTCTGGCTCTCAGCACCTCCTGTTCATTCTCCGCCACACTAAGGATAGGTCAAGTAGAATAATAGGGGCGCCTAGGTGGCTCAGTCAATTAAGCATCAGACTCCTGATCTGGGTTCAGGTCATGATCTCGTAGTTTGTGAGTTCAAGCCTTGCATCAGGGTCTGTGCTGATGGTACAGCTTATGCTCTCTCCCCCCACCTTGGGCTCTTGCTCTCAAAAGAAATATGTAAGCATAACAATTTTTAAATAAATACAGAAGAATAGAGAAGACAAACCACTCACTCGAATCACATCTTGTTCCTGGAAGTCCTCCTCAGTGTAGTGATCCTTGAGGCATTTCTGCCCCTACCCATCCGGTCTCTTTCAAAGTATCTTTTCTCCTCTTCAATTTCCCATCTTATTACAATTATCAGCTCCTTCTCCTGAAAATGCCTCTAAAAACAGCCCTAGCCAACCATAGTTGTATTGCAGAATATTTTTATTATATACAAAGCTATTCTTCTCTAAGCCTTGCTTATTAAATTCATGCTAATTCTACAATTTAGATAGATTTATTTAGAACACTTTCACATCCAAATACACACCGCTAGGAAAACCTTCCCCTCTGGAGCTTCTATCATATCACTGTAGGTGATAACACTGCTTCCTGAACACAGTAATAACATGAATGATCCAAGTGGTGTAATTTTCTCCATGTCCTCTGTTCTTTAACAAGTATTCCCATCACAGTTTAACCTAAGGGGGCATTTAAAATAAAAGTGTGAGTAGGTTTCCACTACGGGGAATACGGGCTAAGGAATAGAAGGAAACACAGTTGACAGCTTTAAGCCCTTCTTCATATGCCCACCACTGAACACAGTATATAGATAATTCAACAGCAATTCCATTTGGGGCCCCACTGACCAATAGTGAGCAACAGGACTGCAGTTTTACCACATCTTCTCTCATATCCTCGTCTGGATATGTTGATTCATACAGTTAGTTCAGCCAATATCACAACATGTTTCAAGCTAGACAGGTAGCCAGCTTTTTGATGTAATCCTCCAGAAGCAGCTTTGGGGGATTGTCTTCCAGAGGTCAACAGTGTGTGGATGTTACAGAAGTCGAGAACACACCTGCAATGAGCTTTTGCTATTACGTAAGGATAATCGATCTCAAACATGGGGACATGGGGACGTGGGAATGTGGGAATAAATCAAAGCCTAACTAAAGGTATCAATCTATGCCAGGACCAGGGATGGGGGCTTTAAGAGGACCACTTGGACACATGGCCATTCTTAGTAGAGGTCTCAAATCTACACTGACAACTTTCTGGCTCAGTGCAAGAGCCATCAACTTGTTGAACACGGTCACTTAGACGAGGTTATGGTGACCTGGCTTAGTGTTTCCTTCTTCTCCTTTTAAAATTACTGAGGTCCTGAAAAATGAATGTGGTCTGGGCCTCTCCTGACGTCTGCTAGCCTTCAATCCAATCCATAACTGTTTCCTGCAGCGAGGCTATTTGGGCAGGTTTTGTGTTTGCACCGAGCAGGCAGACAATATTCTTGCTGTGAAGTATTAACCTACAACTAGCCTTGGGCAAAATTATGAAGAAGGCAAAAATTCTCATCAAGCCATCTCAGCCTTTGCCTCTTCTTCCATCATGTTGTTGACTCATTCTTTCTCCTAATGCTCACTTCCGTCTCTGACCCTGCTCTCAGGCAAGGACCTGACAACTTTTGCATGCTCATCCAAACTTAACTCCATGTGTTGCTTACTCTGGAAGAATTTGCATGTAAGTCCTATCTCTCATTAATGAAGAGGTTTGTTTCATTCTTATAAAAATCATGAGGAAATTAAGAAATAGGCTGTCAGCACACACAGAGTAAAAGAGCAAATATCAAAACACAGGATGACTGGACAAAAGTTTGTTGGTCCTAACATGTAGATATGCAAGTACATGCACTGGTGAGCAAAGTGCATGTTCAGAGAAACCAAGTGACTTTTCAAAGATTGTGCTCTTGGATGAACTATAGGGAACTCTTTGGGGCAGAAAAGTTGCTAGGGGGAATCGACTAACTACAGTAATAAAACCCCGTATCTAACTGGTACATGAAAGGAGAGAAGACATTATGAAAGCAATCAGTTCAGAGCAACCCTGGGTACACAAAACTGAGCATGGCCCCGGCTGCTCATTTCTATCCTTTGTTCCTACTATTCACCCCTGAAAAGTGTCATACTGTCCCTAGATGGAAAGCAAAGATTTCAACCTGCAGAAATTCCAGATATCCGTATGTTCACATAGAGTAGCCAAAACCCCCCAAAACAAAACAGAAACAATAATATAAAAAACAACAGTTTGTTTCAGAAGTAGGTAAACCATCTTTGCCTCCGGCTCCTCTGGGTCAGGTGAGATAGAAACCTAGTCACTGATGTAAGGCTTTTCTTACTCAGACACTAATGAGAGCAGACTTTGGACAAAGACTCTCATGGAGCAATCTTCTGCCCTGTACAACTCAGAGAGGCACTGCATGAGACCTCACATTTGTTTCAGCATCGTTCTGTGCCAACCTCTGTGCTACATGTTTCATGTGTAGTCTCATTGCATAACCTTGCCATTAGGTACACCAGGCTAAGTATTTTTATAGGTCAAGACACTGAGGCTCAGAGAGAAGGGAATTCTTCCTTGGGCTCGGTGACCACCCTGAGTATCAAGAGCCTTTTGCAGAGACTGGAACATGTCTGCATGAAAAGCATCACAGTCACACATTTGTGGGAAAAATCGTTCTTCTCAAACATCTTAGTTTCCAGATTATTAAAGCCTCCCAGCCTCTATTTCTCCTTAAATGCATATCCTGTCAGCTCTTAGATTACATACTTTTTAAGGGCAAGTTCTATATCTACTGTAACTTTCTATCTCCAAGCCATTTCATTTGCAAATTATCCTCTGGAAAGGCAACTGATTTATGTCCAGCAATGGACTCTGTCTGAAAAAAATTTACCAATGAATCATGGCAATCTGCACTCAGCCCACACCAAGATTAGGGGCAAAATCTGTTAGAATTTCCCCAAAATTGATAATATTCCTAATTAGGAATATAATAGAAGTTATTTGCTAGTAACGTAAAGAATAGATTTGAATGTCCATAAAACCTTTAAGATTTGCCCCCATGTATTGCCGTCTGATGGATGCTTTGTACATGAAGGTGAGCTAGCAAGAATCTAACCATCTCATTATCCTTCAACTGGATCTAGGAGCAAAACTGAGAATACTACAGGGGTTTAAAGATATCTCATCAACGTACTTTTCCCTACCCGTTAAGAACTCTTCTTAGAAACCATCTATAATAGCACATAATACTTTACCAGGTGAACACACATCATACTGGGCCAGTTTTAATTAAAAGATAAGCCTGATTTATAATTACTAGCCTATTTGCGTACCAATAATTAGCTCAATAAATCTTTAACAGGAGTTCTCAAGAGCAGATTAAACAAGGTTTTGGCTATCTTTAAAACAGTACTATTGTGCTTGGTGAATTTCTTCATAGATGAGAAAGTTAAACTGTGGTTCACTTCAGGTTAAATTATTCCCTCATTTTTAATTAGTCAATTTACATTCAAGAGGCTGTATGATGGCACCACAATCTTTGTTTCTACAGGGTTTGCTCCAACTGAATTGTCTTTCAACACATAGTTTACAGTTTCCTCCTGGAAATTCCTGCTTACAAGGCCAACATCACCTTGTTCACCTCGTCTCCCACTGCATGCTCCCGGATGTTCAGCACTCTAAGCAGAGGACAACAAGGGACAGAGAAGAATGTGCTCTTAGTCATCCTAACCAGACATGCGCACTGCACCACTCACTCCATCAAGAAATTGATGGGAAACTAGGGAAGGGAGACTGGCAATGATGAAACTGGAAAAAAAGAATCATCATCTCAGAGGGGCACCCAGGTGGCTCAGTCGGTTAAGTGTCGGACTCTCGGTTTCAAATCACATCATGATCTCACAGTTTCAGAAGGTAGATCCCCACATCAGGCTCTGTGCTGATGGTGTGGAGCCTGCTTGGGATTCTCTCTGCTCCTGCCCTTATCACGCTTTCTCTGTCTTTCTCAAAATAAACCAGCTTAAAAATTTTTTAAAAATCATCATCATCATCTTAGAGAAACCTGTAACAATATCAAGTGATTTTTTAACCTACAATTTGTTTTCATTAAAAAAAAATATTTTTAAAATTAAAAAAACTTGGGGTGCCTGGATGGCTCAGTTGGTTAAGCATCCAAATTCAACTCAGGGCATGATCTCGCAGTTCATGAGTTCGAGCCCCACATCGGGCTCTGTGCTGACAGCTCAGAGCCTGAAGCCTGCTTCTGATTCTGTGTCTCCCCCTCCCTCTCTCTGCTCCTCCCCTGTTCATACTCTCTCAAAAAATAAAAACATAAAAAAACCCTCAAAATAAGAATAAAGAATTTTAAACAAAATAAATTCCAAAGTTCCCCTTCCTGCTTTCCCACTACCCAGAGCTGACAATTCCTAATTTTATCATTTCCACGTTGTCCAAGAATCTGACTATACATAGACATATACGTTTTACATCACAAAAAGAACATACTTTTTTCATGATTCTGCAATACTCCTCTCTGAATCAATTTACTTTTCATGTCTCAATATGTGATGTGTTCATTTTAAGTTAACCTGTACTCTATTATGTATCTATATCATAATTCACTGTTTAACGCTGCTCTTCATGAACATTTAGGCTGTTTCCCACTTTTTTCCTATTATACACTGTAATAAACATCCTCGTACCCACCCCCCTTTGGGCACAAACCCAAGTATAGCCACATGATAAGTTTCTTGAGGAAGAAGTGCTGAATAAGTATTATACCCACTTTCACTTTTAGTGGGAAATGTCAAAGGTCAGACCAGTATATTCCTGGCAGCACTCTGTGAGGGGGCATGCTCCCCCACATTCTTGCCAAACCCCAGTATCATCAACCTTTCAATCTTCTCCAATGTGATTAGGAAAAGGGAAACTTTTCATTAAAAACCTCCTATCGACATGACAGCAGTGCCCTTTTATAGAGTCGACATACATAAGCTGACCAGGTCTCCAGGGAGGTTTCTATCACTGTAATCACAGTGTCAGCAATGATAGATTTTTCCATTCTTGTTTCATCTACTAGATGATCCTTGTGATGGATGTGCCTTGTGATGTCACACGGCAGTGACATTTATGATTATGATGTTGCATAGCACAAACACTGAACTATAGTTGGACAAGCCCTGGGAGACAGGACTTAGAGTGGCACAGGAGCTAGGCAAACAGGACAGGTCTCTCAAACACAGACCTGCTCTAGGCCAACCTCAGAGCACTGCCCTCCTCCTAGGGCACCCCAGGATCTTCCACCAGGACCTAGGACCCACCTCATTTCCTCACCTATGTATAAATCCAATCATTTGCTCACTAGCTTTGTGCTAATGGGCAGGTTACCGACATTATCGCTTTGCTTTTTTCTTCTGTAACGTGTAGCTGGTAACAAACTCTTTTCTTAAAATTGACATAAAAACATTACATTGCATAATGCATTTCAAGTAATAGGCACAGTGCTTGGCAAATAGTAAATGTGTAAAATTGCTATTTTTAGGTTACTGGGGGTGGGGGTGGGGGTTTGTGCATGTATCCATTAAGAAAAAAAAAAGGGACCCATTTCACATATTCAAGAAGTGAAGACATGGATTGTTCTCATCCCCAAGCCTTAAACATGTAATCCCAGAACTAGTTTTAAATCCATCTGTGCCAGTGCCACTTTAATAAGGCTGCTTCTCAAAGTCACTCCATCAGCAGTAGCTTCTCTGGTGTCCTGATTTCTGGAATAAAGGTCAGTCAGTCCCTAACACTCCGGCTTGTAAAATTCCTCTCAACTCCACCCTCCTGAAATGCTTTATAAGCTCCTCTGTTGACTTGGTTCACTCTACTTTAGAAGTACAGCTTCCCTTCACTGAATAAGCAACATCTTCAGCTTGTCATTTCCGATACGGAGTGGTGGCCTCTTCTCTGAACAGCATATATGGTACATCTGTAGAAAAACTCTAAGATTAACACAGTCCCTATAGGTGCTACATAGGAAAATTTACCTCCCTCTCTTTTCCCCATGTAAATTGCCATCTCTAGCATAAGCTAAGTATCATGAAAGGAAAAAGCCTTGAGAAATAATACAAGTTTATTGTTATGTCAGATCTTATTATCATCCTCCCCTCAAGGAGAGAAAAAACTCTCTTAGTGGAGAATTAATGTCGATTAGTTCATATGAAAACTGGTTGGTCCTGAAACGTAAGTCAATAGACATAGGAATGGCAATGTAATTTGGGTCCACCTCAGGGTATGTGATTTTAAAATTACCTATGGGCTACATAGGATACTAATGACCAGGCACAAACCCTCAACCTGCTGTGGATCATTTATTGGCAGATAAGATTATTTGCACTGGAACTTCCTTAGCTTTCTTGTTTGAGTTCCACCGCACTCACTTGCAAGCTCTGCTCTAACTGGCTTTCCATGGCTCCCTGACAGTACTCACTTTTTCAGGTTTCTCTGTTTGTGACCAAGCTTCCCCTGCTGCCTCAAAATACTGTCTTTTCCAACCCTCATGTAGCAAACTCCTACCTGTCCTTCATGGTCCAGCTCAAATGTCTCTTCCATCCCTTTGCCCTTCTTCATCCCACTCTCCTCCCTCAACACTCTACCTATGTCTCAGATTAGCTCTTGCCACACACATCCTAATTTATCTATTTCTCCCCCCTTCTGAGATTTTATGCCTCTTGAGAATATATACCTATGATACAGTTTTCAAGTCTTTTACATCCAACACTTTACAAATAACAGACACATACAGTGTCTCCATTCACTTGCACTATTCATATAAAAATTCACCCACAGCCCATGGTAACTCAAAAAGAATTTGCAAAACCAGCAGAGGTTTGGGTTTCCATCCTCTCCATTGATTTTTGTGTCATTTTTATGCATTTTAAGTTACAAATCGATTTCCCCAATGGCTATCAGAGACATAAGGATTTGAAAGCATAAACCAAATACCTTGCCTTTTTGCATTGTCTTTGTGTCAACAGCTTAGTCTACAAGGCTTGAGGAGTAGCACATCCGCAGACAGGGTAGCAAGGGTACTGAAATTCCCGAGTTGGGATCCACAAGTGTCTAACATGTTCAACAAACCAGCTCAGTCCATCCTGCCCCTAAAGAACCTGAAAAAATGCCGAGGACTAAGCATTCAATTAGTAACTGCTGAGTGAATGTCTACCCTTTTTATATCCTCTCCAATCAAAGCATTCCCATTCATATCCAAGTATCATGCTCAAGTTTTTGCCACAGAGACTTCATGCAATCAGAGGTTAAAAAGACCACAATCTTGTCACATTTGACAATTTGGGTTATAAAGCATATGAAAACATATGCTTCCAGGTTTCTGAGGCCCCTCTATAAGGAGAGATGGGTAGGATAATGAAGGGTAGGTTAAAGAGAAGGATAAACTGTTGGAGATGTCCTCAATTCCACAAATTTGTGACATTCATTTCCTTATGAAATACAAAGTAAGTACAGAGAACCACAATACCAATTATTCTAGGACATCAAGCTGTAAGAGTTACCCAACTGGCTGTCCTGCTCCTCTGTTCTAGTCCCCTGTCACATAACCACTGTGGTCATGATACTACTGTGGGCAGAGACCTGTAAGGCCATTGTATGACCTACAGAATATGCCCAACTTCCCAGACTACCACTGAAAAGCATCCATACACTGTCTCTCAACCAAACACCCGGATGAAATCTCCTATTGCACTAAATGTAAGCTCCAATCAGGGAGAAACAACTCCGATTTATTAACCTCTTACTGTATATATGCCAGGAACTGTGTGTTTAATAGGGAGATATTTATTCATTTACTCCTGACAACAGCCCTGTCTTGGAGATCAGGCAATTTGAACCTAAAATGATAATGTAGGCCACGCAGCTGGAAAATAATGTAGCTAGAATGTGCATACTCATTCCCAGACCTCTTAAACCAAAAGGTATTCTAAACGAGTCTGTGATTTCTGACTTGAACCCTTACCTGTATCCTCGGTGGCCAGCATGGTGCCAGGTTATTAGATAGCCGGCAATATTATTATAGTTATTATAGTCCCTCAATAAAATTTAGTTGAATAAGTAAAACAGGATCCTATGGGTTCTGCTGTTCTCTTGCTTTTTGGCTATACTGACAAAGCCCACCCACTCTTGCTTCAATCCCTTTCTCAAGTTCATATTCTTCCATAATGCTCTCCACCACTGGCCTTGCCAGTTCACTTTGGTCTTTAATTCGTTATCTATACTAGAAAGTCACAACTAATGCCCTACATGCTTTCAACGTTTATGTATTCGTTGCCCTTGTTTTTCTTTTTTTTATTCATATGGAGTCATTCATCCTTAAACTGGATATATCACCTAGCTGAATGTCTTCCTGCCACCCCCACCCTGGCATGGCGGATATAGACATTTTCTGTGGACTGCACTGTATTTGCCTGTAACACAACAAGATTACAAATTCTTTGGGAACACTGTTCTTTTGACAATCAGGAGCTGATCTCTTTCAAATATAAAGTTGGTCTCTTCTGTTGTGGACAAATTGTTATTTTATTTCTTTAAACTGAACAACAATTTTCTGACGGCACGACATCATCAAGGATCAGAAAAGTAACATGTAAACTCAGCCCCTGGGACACCCCCCCCCAACCACCTCAGGGTAATAGAGTATCTGTGGGCTCATTACCTTTCCTATCCTATTACCTGGAGAGCTGATGAGAAGGTGCCTATGGCTGTTTCACCCCCTCACATAGAAATTAATCTAACATTCTGATAGACTCATTACTTTTTGGCCCTGCCTTTTCAGGAGTAGCATGAAAAAAGAATACAAGTAGATCTCATATATGGTAACCTTTATTTCTAAGCTTAAGGAAGGCAGGGTCTAAAATCTTTATGTAAATAAAGTGAAAGCGCTTATTATTGAACAAGAAGCCCAAACGGTCTCACTGTGATTCTTTCCTTTTTATAGGACTTTTAATGTTCTCTTCTTCCAAATCTAGGCTTCTGGGGGGGTGGGGGGGGGTGGAATCAGGCATCAAGTTTTGTTACCTGATATTTGGCAGTTTCAGGTCCAAGTTTAAGGATGCTAATAAATGAATGGAAATTCCTTTAAATAAATTTACAACAGGCGTGTATGTGTGTAGCTTTAAGTGGACTTTAAGTTGATAAACTTGATGATTGAAAAACCACTTATGGCACTTGACAGACCTCTCCCAAGGTCAAAGGAGATTTTGGATTTTATCATGTATTTACCACATTCCCCAAAGTCCCCCCCTTCATCTCCATTTTCACCCTAACAATGGAGCACCATGTTCCTTCTCCTTCCCCATGTGGCCATCACTTTCTTTCCTTCTTTGCTCTTCTTCTCATTCCATTTCAAAATCTTTCACCTCCTTGGCTCTACCGAAAATATCTGGAAAAAGTCACCAGGGCTCTTTTGGGGGTTCCACTTTATACCTGATGCTGTTGCCCATCCCATTGACTCACATTACTTTGTGACCCCGTTTAGCTAGACTCTCTCCTCAAGCTTAGTTTCTTTGACATATTCATTGCTACCACCCCCTCCTGACCCCATTTCTCACCCTCTTCTTCCTGTATGGGTGCATCCTAAAACATCTATTTCCCTTCCCCGGATTTCAAATGACACCATTGTATTAGGTATTCCTTTTCTAGCTCCAATCCTCAACTTCATACTAATCTCCAAAATGGAAATTTAGATAGCCTATGAAATCTGCTACACAATCTCTCACCATTACCTTAAAGAGAGTTAACTCCAAAACTCAACACATTTTTTCTTTCTTTTACTTTCCAGACGTTTTATTACCTTGTGTCTCCTACGTCAGTGGAGAGTGTTGCTATCCACTGGTTAATTCAAGTAACAAACCTAAAATGCAGAAAGGCAGTGTGAATTATGAAGAATATGCCACTAAGCTTCTTTATCATTATCCGTTTTTTATCATCAGCTTTATCAGCTTCTTTACCGTTATCAGAATGAAAAATATTTTTATCCGTATACAACTGTCCCAATATAATATTAGAAGTACACTCTACCGGTTAAAGTATGAAGTTATTTAGAAAAAAAAATACCTTGGGGCACCTGGGTGGCTCAGTTGAACATCTGACTCGATTTCCGCTTAGGTCATGATTTCAGGGTCATGGGATAAAGTCCCACATTGGGCTCCGTGCTGAATGTGGAGCCTACTTAAGATTCTTTTTCCCTCTGCCCCTCTCCCTCTTGTCCACTCTCTCCCTCTCTAAAATAAAAAAAAAATATTTTGATTGCAATTGGTTCTGATACCTTAGCTTGACTTCAAGAAGGGATCAATTATTACCAGAATATATAGAACACCATGAACCAACACCAAGAATAACCACCCTGAACTAATTTCTAAGTAGGTAGTGCATTAAGGATTGATGGCACGTGTATTACACATTGAAACACTGATACAACCTTATTTCATTTCATTAACTAAAAAGAAGCACTATAGAATACGCACAGGCCATCTCTCTTAAGAATATTGTAAAAGATAAACTTATCTTTTTTTTAACTACCATAAAATAGTGTTTTGTTCTTATTTGTTCTATTCATGGCATATTTATTTGATGTTGCAACTTCTTGACCTTAACTACTTTTTTGGTTTTAAATAATTTCAGACAGTTGTGAAATAAGAGAAAGCCAAGAAAGAAAAAGAAATCACCCATACTCCCATCCCTAATGACATATGTAAAAATTTTCATCACCTTGTGGTCCTTATTCCTGTGCATATTCAGTGTTTGCATTTCTACCCTAGGGTTATGGATTTTGATAGTCTGTTTTATAATAAATAGCATGTATTTTGCCACATTCTCTCCTTCTTCCCTGTATACTGATATATTATGATATTCTCACCCCACCTGTAACTCCACCCACAATCTTCCAATGTTTGGTTTCCTAATTGACACCTGGCAATTGAATTAAATTAAACAGTGGCTATTAAATAGTGTTAAACCACTATCAGATGAAGGGTTTTTCTTTTTTACCTTAAATTTTATTTAGTAGTATTTCTAGGACTTCTATATCTTTCCAAAGAAAACTAATATATGCATAGGAAATTGAACAATTCTTTATGCACAGGTACAACTGCACAGTGCTCTTTGCATAAAGCAGAACAGACTATAAGCTGGGTCTTTCTGTGCACCATGGAAGAGGATTCCGCTAAGTAATGTTCTATTTTTTTTTTTACTTTTATTTATTTTTGAGAGAGACAGAGAGAGAGGGGGAGAAAGAGAGAGAGGGGGAGAAAGAGAGAGAGAGAGAGAGAGAGAGAGAGAGAGAGAGAGAGAGAGAGAGAGAGAAGGAAAGAAAGAGAGCAAGTAGGGGTGGGGCAGAGAGAGATAGGGAGACAGAATCTGAAGCAGGTTCCAGGCTCTGAGCTGTCAGCACAGAGCTGACGTGGGGCTCAAACCCACAAACTGTGAGATCACGACCTGAGCCCAAGTCAGATGCTTACCTGGCTGAGCCATCCCAGCCACCTCCGCTAACCAATGTTCTAATGCAATCTTGTTACAGAGTTCTCTGGCACAGACTTCACAGACATCTCAAGTTTTTTTTGTAATTTTTTTAAATGTTTTTATTTATTTTTGAGACAGAGAGAGACAGAGCACGAGTGGGGATGGGGCAGAAAGAGAGGGAGACACAGAATCCGAAACAGGCTCCAGGCTCTGAGCTGTCAGCACAGAGCCCAACGCGGGGCTCGAACCCACAGACTGAGATCGTGACCTGAGCTGAAGTCGGACGCCACCCACTGAGCCACCCACTCAAGTTGTTATTTTTAATGCTTTCCAACTTTTGCTTTGTGCTTGCTCTGAGCATCTTTACAGGTGTAAAATGGCTTATATATAAGCCTCGTGTGGAAGACTAATGGGCTTCAGGTACTAGGTACTCAGGTGGACAACCCAGGATTGTGCATCAGTATGTGAGCCAGGATTCTTGGTTGTAACACTTTTGTAAGAATCCTTTTTAAGAGCTCAAACTATGCAGTCAGACTGCTTACGTTCAAATGCTACCTACATGCCCCGTAAGGCCCTTGACCCATTTGTACCCTCGTTAGTAAGACGAGCCTAATGACACAGCTAACTTCACGGATGTGTTATGAGGATTCAGCAAGTAAATTTATGTAAATAGCTTAAAATTGTGTCTGATACACAGTAAGGTATTAAAACAAGTTCTCCAAGCAAGGATATTAAATGCTGAATAATGCATTGTTTTCGTACAAGAGATATTCCCACGTTGGCAACTAATCCCATGGTGTGCCAATGCACCGACTGCATGAGATCATTATCAGTTATGGAAAGCCAGGTGGCAAATGGGTAGCCTGCAGGTTAGTCTGCAGAAATGTTTAGTTTGGACAACATACATGTCTAAACAGTGCTGCTTCTCTGGTTGACACTGACTGACACACACTCTGAGGGCAGGTCTCATTCCAGAGAAACAGAAGCTTTAGAGCAGGATGGCACCATTTCCAATGCTGGGTTCACCACTTACAATGTCATCCTGGACACATTTACTAACCTTTCTTGGCTTCCTTCTCCTTTATCTGCCCATGTGGAAAATATCCCCATCACAAGACCATTATGTGTTAGCCCCTCATGCATATTCAGTACAATGGTTACCTTCCTTTCCTAACGTTTCTCAGTAACTCGTAGCCAAATCCACTCCGCTTAATTTTGTATCAAAATGCAAGACATAAATTCCAGTGTTTTTTTAACTTTTATTTGTTCGTTTGTTTATATAGTTCGAATTAGGTCTTGGAAGCTCAGTAAGAGCTGAGTAAAACCGAGCATTAATGATATTAGGCAGAATTACCCAGGAGACTGATTGTCTGGGTTGAAATCCCAGCTCTAGTACTGACTAGACTATGTGCCCCCGGGCATGTTGCTTGACCTCCCTGGGTCTCAGTTTCTTCATTTATGGAACAGCAATTATAGTTTTTAACTACCTCTTTGGGTTGTTGTGAGGGTTCTGGGAGTTAACATACCTCTGGTACTTTGGACAGTGCCTGGTGCAGCTTAAGCAGCTTTATGTAAGTATCAGCGGTCATCAACCATCACCATCTTAAATGCCAATTCAGGGCCACACATTAGCACTAAAATTTTAGCAATCCCATTTCAAAGATGCAAAGGTAAGAGAAGGAGAAGATAGAGTGTTCCTTCTCCTTCTCTTACCTTTGTACCTTTGTTTGCACTTCAAGAATGTTGAATCCTAGGTGTGTTTCTTTTTTCTGGCAGGGTGGAGAGTGGTTCAAGAGTGGGGCTGGACATAAGGGGTAAAGGAGATCGAACGGTGCCCATTCCCAATTTGCTGGGCAAACACTTTTTAAAGTAAAATTACATGCAATGCTACCTGAACACATTTGGTGTTGTTCAAGAACACAGCAAATAAAAGCTGTATTTTCTCATTATGCACCTTCCTGAGAAAAATACACAGATACATTTTGAACTATTATGTTGTGTAGTCAGAAAGATATTAGCCCCAGAATTACTCATCCTTCCCAAATTTACTTTTTTGTGTAGTGGTAAAAGTGACTCACTCCTATGAATAAATTTCTCTTGCCTAAGACTGTCCTCAGAATGAACAAACTCAACTGTCTGCTGGTGGTTTCTATGCAAAATGACAGCAATCCCTGTTTGTACACTAGGATTTCAGTTAAAATGTGTCAGAGTCACCCCTAGGGGAAGAAGACGAGCAAATGAAACTGTGGCTTCCATTCTAAGAACGTTCTTGAGGAATTTGAAAGGAAAACGGAGTTTGAAAATGAGGGACACTAGATCACTGGTATAAAGACAAAGTGTATCAAAGAAAGAAAATACAGAGGTTTGCAAAAATGCTTTGTAGAACAAAAATGATGTATACTGTGCTACACGGGTTCTCTAACTTACCCCAAGGAATTGTTAATTCATGAATCCAAACCACCCCACCCAGCCTTCATGGGATGTTCTTTTCAGCAATGAAAGTGGGTACAGAAGCTAAACAAGGTGACTGAGAAATAGCTACTCATCTAAAAGCGTTGATTTTTTTCTTTCTGTGGTACACACTTGGACACTGAGTAAGAACAATGTTTCTCCTTCAAATTTCACGAAACAGCCAGTTTCTACTAGTATTCCCTTTTCTTCAATAAATGGAATACGATACTATGAAAATACCTAACATTCTACTAGCCATTACCGACCTATTTTCTGGAAAAAATACGTCTTTTACATATTTCACCTTTTAAATGAAAAAATACGTATTGAGATTCTTCAATGGCATGTCCAATTAAGTCAAATTGGTCACATTGCTAAAGCTATTTTTGTCACAGGAGATAAATGTGAGATATCCAACATACATATTGTAATAGATACTGCCCATTATTTGGTTCCTTCTTCACCAGGGGGAAATTTGATACTTTATAGTGTGGTGCTATAAACTCTCTCTATAGTAATAGATAGTATAATCACAGAAACTCAATTAGTTATTTTTCAAAATGAGAATGAACTTTAAAATATTTTAAAATATGCCATATAAAACCACTTGGTCTTTCTTAAGGCCTTTCAAAAGATCTTTATTGCCCTTTTGAAAAATCAATATAAAAGACAAAGAGCTGATATATGTCAAGCTTATTTTCATCAGTTCCCCAATACAGCTTAAATAAACTTTTCTTTTGTGTCCTTAGTTGCTCCAAAATTATGCTCCCCCATTACTTTATGGGAGTTGTTTTCTATCAAAGCCTACCTTTTCTAAGTCCACACTTGATTAATGGAGTGAGGCAACTTATATTACAGGGGTGAGGGGGAACAAGGGCAGTTGACAAAATAGGCAAGGGCCAGAATTATTTCAAATGTTTCTTCCATCTCTACCCCGCAAAGCAAGAGGATAAGACCCTAAAAAGAGAATTAACTTAGTGCACATGTTTTGCTAAAACAGGACAAAACACGATCGGATTTTAATGCATTTTATTTTTATTATTTTTTTAATATGAAATTTATTGTCAAATTGGTTTCCATACAACATCCAGTGCTCATCCCAACAGGTGCCCTCCTCAATGACCATCAACCACTTTCCCCTCCCTCCCACCCCCCCATCAACCCTCAGTTTATTCTCAGTTTTTAAGAGTCTCTTATGGTTTGGCTCCCTCTTTTTTTTCCTTCCCCTCCCCCGTGGTCTTCTGTTAAGTTTCTCAGGATCCACCTAAGAGGGAAAACATATGGTATCTGTCTTTGCCTAATTTATTTCACTTAGCATAACACTCTCCAGTTCCATCCACATTGCTGTAAAAGGCCACATTTCATTCTTTCTCTTTGCCAAGTAGTATTCCATTGTGTATATAAACCACAATTTTTTTTATCCATTCATCAGTTGATGGACATTCAGGCTCTTTCCATAATTTGGCTATTGTTGAAAGTGTTGCTATAAACATTGGGGTGCAAGTGCCTCTATGCATCAGTACTCCTGTATCCCTTGGATAAATACCTACTAGTGCAATTTCTGGGTCATAGGGTAGATTTTTTTTTTTTTTTAGGAACCTCCACACTGCTTTCCAGAGTGGCAGCACCAGTTTGCATTCCCACCAACAGTGCAAGAGGGTTCCCATTTCTCCACATCCTCTCCAGCATCTATAGTCACCTGATTTGTTCATTTTAACCACTCTGACTGGCATGAGGTGATATCTGAGTGTGGTTTTGATTTGTATTTCCCTGATGAGCGACGTTGAGCATCTTTTCATGTGCCTGTTGGCCATCTGGATGTCTTCTTTAGAGAAGTGTCTATTCATGTCTTCTGCCCATTTCTTCACTGGATTATTTTTTTGGAGTTTGGTGAGTTCTTTATAGATTTTGGATACGAGCCCTTTGTCTTATATGTCATTTACAAATATTTTTTCCCATTCCATAGATTGCCTTTTAATTTTGTTGATTGTTTCCTTTGCAGTGCAGAAGGTTTTCATCTTCATGAGGTCCCAATAATTCTTTTTTGCTTTTAATTCCCTTGCCTTTGGAGATGTATCGAGTAAGAAATTGCTGTGGCTGAGGTCAGAGAGGTTTTTTTCCTGCTTTCTCCTCTAGGGTTTTGATGGTTTCCTGTCTCACATTCAGGTCTTTCATCCATTTTGAGTTTATTTTTGTGAATGGTTTAAGAAAGTGGTCTAGTTTCATGCTTCTGCATGTTGCTGTCCAGTTCTCCCAGCACCATTTGCTAAAGAGACTGTCTTTTTTCCATTGGATATTCTTTCCTGCTTTGTCAAAGATGAGTTGGCCATACTTTTTTGGGTCCAATTCTGGAGTCTTTATTCTATTCCATTGGTCTATGTGTCTGTTTTTGTGCCAATACCATGCTGTCGTGAGGATTACAGCTTTGTAGTAGAGGCTAGAGTCTGGGATTGTGATGCCTCCCACTTTGGTTTTCTTCTTCAACATTACTTTGGCTATTCGGGGTCTTTTGTGGTTCCATACAAATTTTAGGATTGCTTGTTCTAGCTTCGAGAAAAATGCTGGTGTAATTTTGATTGGGATTGCATTGAATGTGTAGATAGCTTTCGGTAGTATTGACATGTTAACAATATTTATTCTTCCAATCCATGAGCATGGAATGTTTTTCCATTTCTTTGTATCTTCTTCTGTTTCCTTCATAAGCTTTCTATAATTTTCAGCATACAGATCTTTTACATCTTTGGTCAGGTTTATTCCTAGGTATTGTATGATTCTTGTGCAATTGTGAATGGGATCAGTTTATTTGTCTTTCTGTTGCTTCAGTATTAGTGTATAAGAATGCAGCTGATTTCTGTACATTACACTTTTGCATCCTGCGACTTTGCTGAATTCACGTATCAGTTCTAGCAGACTTTTGGTGGAGTCTGTTGGGTTTTCCACTCATCTGCAAAAAGTGAAAGCTTGACTTCATCTTTGCCGATTTTGATGCCTTGATTTCCTTTTGTTGTCTGATTGCTGATGCTAGAACTTCCAATATTATGTTAAACAACAGCAGTGAGAATGGACATCCCTGCCGTGTTCCTGATCTCAGGGGGGAAAGCTCTGTTTTTTCTCCCTTGAGGACACTATTAGCTGTGGGCTTTTCATAAATGGCTTTTTATGATGTTTAAGTATGTTCCTTCTATCCCGACTTTCTCGAGCTTCTTTATTAAGAAAGGATGATGAATTTTGTCAAGTGCTTTTTCTGTCATCGATTGACAGGATCATACGGTTATGTTTTCTTTTATTAATGTGATGTATCATATTAATTGATTTGAGAATATTGAACCAGCCCTGAAGCCCAGGAATGAATCCCACTTGATCATGGTGAATAATTCTTTTTATATGCTGTTGAATTTGATTTGCTAGTACCTTGTTGAGAATTTCTGCATCCATATTCATCATGGATATTGGCCTGTAGTTCTTTTTGCTGGGCCTCTGTCTCGTTTAGGAATCAAAGTAATTCTGGCTTCAGAGAATGAGTCTGGAAGTTTTCCTTCCCTTTCTATTTTTTTGGGACAGCTTGAGAAGGACAGGTATTATCTCTGTTTTAAATGTCTGATAGAATTCCCCAGGGAAGCCATCTGGTCCTGGACTCTTATTTGTTGTGAGATTTTTGATAACTGATTCAATTTCTTCACTGGTTATGGGTCTGTTCAAGTTTTCTATTTCTTCCCATTTGAGTTTTAGAAGTGGGTGGTGCTTAGGAATTTGTCCATTTCTTCCAGGTTGTCCAGTTTGTTGGCATATAATTTTTCATAGTATTCCCTGATAATTGCTTGTATTTCTGAGAGATTGGTTGTAATAATTCCATTTCATTCTTGATTTTATCTTTTGGGTCATCTCCCTTTTCTTTTTCAGAAGCCTGGCTAGAGGTTTGTCAATTTTGTTTATTTTTTCAAAAAACCAACTCTTGGTTTCATTGATCTGCTCTACAGTTTTATTAGATTCTATATTGTTTATTTCTGCTCTGATCTTTATTATTTCTCTTCTTCTGCTGGGTTTAGGGTGTCTTTGCTATTCTGCTTCTATTTCCTTTAGGTGTGCTGTTAGATTTTCTATTTGGGATTTTTCTTGTTTCTTGAGATAGGCCTGGATTGCAATGTATTTTCCTCTCAGGACTGCCTTCACTGCATCCCAAAGCGTTTGTTGTATTTTCATTTTCGTTTGTTTCCATATATTTCTTAATTTCTTCTCTAATTGCCTGGTTGACCCATTCGTTCTTTAGTAGGGTGTGTTCTTTAACCTCCATGCTTTTGGAGGTTTTCCAGACTTTCTCCTGTGGTTGATTTCAAGTTTCATAGCACTGTGGTCTGAAAGTGTGCATGGTATGATCTCAATTCTTTTATACTTATTAAGGTCTGTTTTGTGACCCAGTATGTGAACTATCTTGGAGAATGTTCCATGTTAATGCCATTATTTTTATTTAGTATCTTTATCTAACTAGTAATTGACATTCACCTTAGCTAGACCTGACCACTGAATATTAGTGCAAAATGATACTACTAGGGTAAAGGGAGCGGAAGGGATACAACTTGTAAAGCTTCATTTTGAACAAAACACTCACCAAAAAATGAGCAATTTAGATATTAAAAAGCTTTTGAAACACTGGAGGAAATGATAGGCTTTGACTTTTATCCTTTACCAATGAAACTAGAATGAAAGTAGAAAATATTTCTGCACTCAAAGATACATAAACATTTGGTGGGTGGAGTGTTAGGAGTAAGTGGTTCTAATTTGTCTATGAAGGTATAATTTGGTTCACATTCATTAACATTGACTGTGAGGTCAGGTTTCAAGGAAGAATCAAGAACTTCAGTCTTTGAAGTCAATTGAAATAAAAGAATCCTATTTTTATTCAAGTTACCAAGGCTTACCATAAAAAGTTAACATGAAATGGTTTTAAATTATCTAATCAGTTATCTACTATCACAAGAATAGACCTCATGGTCCAAGTATCTTTAACTATTTGTGATATATCTGCTATTGGACACTATAATTCTACTTTTCATCATCTCACTTTCCAAGGTAAAAACCAAAATGGCCAGGGTAATATAAACATAAATAACCCTCTGTGATTTAAGAATTATGGTAGAGTGGAGTTTTTTGACATTTATTCATTTTTAAGAGACAGAGACAGAGCATGAGTAGGGGAGGGGCACAGTGAAAGGGAGACACAGAAAGAATCTGAAGCAGTCTCCAGGCTCTGAGCTATCAGCACAGAGCCCGACACGGGGCTCAAACTCACAAGCTGTGAGATCATGACCAGAGCTGCAGTCAGAAGCCTAACTGACAGAGCCACCCAGGCACCCCCAGAATTATGGTAGAGTTTTATTATGCATCTTGGAACCCTAATAAACCTCAAGTATTTCTGGTTGTGAAAAAAAAATCCTAAGAGTTTTAGTAGTGGTCCATGAAACTATTTACTTGTGAATAATTTAAGTAGAAATAGACATTCAAGATCATCTGTACAGAACATAAATCATGAAACTTCGATCCTCTTAATTTTTCATACACCATTGACAGAAACTGAATTCTGGATGATATTAGAGTGGGAAAAAGTAATTCGCAAATTGATGCACCTTTTCTATTCTGCATCATATGGCTTCTTGGCCTTTTGGCTAAGATTCAGTGTATTCTGAATGATCACTGCTAAAACTAACTGCTTGTTTTTGTTTTTTTTTTTTTTTAAGAACCTTCTAATTTCTCCATAAACCTTAGGAAGTGAATGTTTGCATTTCCCTAAGCAAAAATTTTTTTGTAATTTTTAACTCTCAGATGAAAAAGGCAGTTCTAAGAGTAATTTTAGGAGTTAAAACATCTAACCAAGGAAAAGGGGCTTTCAAGTAGAGAGTGAGAGAGAAGAGTTTCCTTGGAGAACATAACTGTCCTCTCTAACATGAATATAAAATCTATGGGATAAAAGCAAAAATAAACTTCCCAAAATATTTCCAAGCAGAATAATATCAAGTAGTGGAGTCCACGTTATTTGTTTCCTAACATCTGCCAAATATTGTTGGTGTACAAAGAACATCAGTGAACTTTGCAAAATTCAAGAGCGGCAAAGATCACCTGCTGATAGAGGAAGCTATCCATGGTAGTGGTGGCAAACCACCACCCACAGGCCAAACCAACCCACAGTCCCATGTGTAGCCCATGAGGTAATAGTTTTTACACTCTAAAATGGTTGAAAAGAATTAAAAGAATATTTCATGACACATGGAACTCCCATAAGATATAAAGGGGGGGGGGGGGGTTTCAAGAGGTATTACAAAAACCTGTTTTAAAATTCTGACCAGAAGTCTAAAACATAGTCCCTATTTTCCATTCAATGTACAAGTATGTCTTGAGTTAAGAAATGATACCATCCATGGACTTTGTCCAAGTCAAGAATATCTATTTTTTCTGATACCCTGTCCCCCCCGCCACACACACACGAGAATATGTTTGTCATGGCAGAGCTTGGCTAAGGCTTGTATTTACTTTGAAAACTTAAGTCTAAAGCTTCTTGTGTTGTCATCTTTTTGATCTTTTCTAAAAATCCTTCATTTTCTGCCTCCAAGTTAAAAAAAAAATGAAAAGTAAACTTACTTGGGATATGATATTCGTTCCCTTAACTACTATCTCAAAACTCATCATTTCTTAAAAGATACAAAAACAAGTAATTATGTAATAGTCTTTGTTGGAGAAAATGCCTCCAACTCATTCAACTTTTACTAAGAAGGTCTTAGGCAGGATTCCACCATCTCCAGAATGAACAGACATAACTGAGAATGAAATTTTGTTTGAAAGGACTATCAACTATAAGAATGGAAAATGAATCATAACTTAATGTATCAGATTTATCAGAATTTACAGGCATTTCAAAAAAATTAGGACAATAGTCTGGAAGTTTCTTAAAAAGTTAAATATACATGTATCATAGAATGTAGCAACTCTCTTCTTGGGTACCTAAGAATACTGAAAAAACTTATCGCCACAAAGACTTGTATGTAAATGTTCGTACAGGTAAAAAAGGGGTAACAACTGCTGGCTAACTGCTCTAAACCCCCTAACCATAGCTATCAAAATATCCTATCTTTTCTATATGATGGCTCCATTCATCATTCTCAAATTTTTGTCGTATCGTGTCCCTTTTCTTTTAAACTTTTGATGGCTCCCTATTACTGGCAGACCAAACTATTGAATCTGGTGCTGTAGCAAACCTCCTTTACAGGTATTATTCCCAGGTATCATACGCTCTGCATCCCGGCTATGTGGGCTTAATGACTATCCCTGAACATTTCATCTTCTTGCATTTTCTATATCCCTGCTTCTATGGGTTCCTCAGCCTGAGATACCCTTTCCCACCTTGTTCATCTTGAAAGATGAGTTTCTAGGTCAAAACAGTCTTTCCTCCTTGATTCCTTTCCTGAGTACTTTCACGTGAATTGTTCATTCATTCTCTACCCTGAAGCCTCTTCACAGCTGCCATAATTCTATTATTTTTTAGCTTTGTAGCAGACTTAGTCTGTATCTGTCCATCCTTGCTAAAAAAAAAAAAAAAGAATCCTTCAAACTGTAAGCTCTGTGAGGATAGGAAAAAGGTCTTATTCACACTTAACACAAATGCCTGACTAAAAGCTGTGGTTCGTTAACTATTTTTTAAGTATCAATATCCCTGAACACTACTACTTGCATCTTCACTAGAAAGCAACTTTAAAAAAATCTTCTTTTATTAAGACACTGAAAGGGCTTGCATATAGAAGAAAGATTGAACAAGCACTCATTTGTAAAGCATGCAAATAAGCCAATGGCGAAAACAAAGATTATTGTTTCATGGCATCTGTTATGACTGCAGCAGGCACGTTCTATAGTCTCATATGTGAAAGCTAAGTTAATTTAGACTGGGGAGTGGGGCTCTGCTTTGCAATTCACTTTTGCTCAAGATCACAAGCTTAACATTAGAGAATGATCTAATCCCATAGATCCTAACTCCTTTTATTTTTCAGCCTAAGAGATTCCTTCCAGAAGCACTCAGACTTTAAAAAACAAAATACATTGCTTTGAGCTTGTCTTAACTAAATGCATTATTGGACCACTACCAGTGGATGCCCTAAGTTTTGTTGACGTCCTTGGGAGTCCAAAGTAAGGCCACTATTAACAAATTGGCAAATTTAAGAGGCAGATTTACTTAAGTATAAAATAAAATTGAATGAAATCTCAAGAGTACAGAGCCCCACTTTGAGAAGCAATTGCACATTTTTCTTTGCTGGTGGTTTAAGTTGCATAAACTTGCTCATTTAATTTTTTAAAGAGTTTTCCATGGCCTTCCTCTTTTAGTTTTTTTTATTTTTAATGTGAGGATGAACAGTCATTTTAGTGCAAAACAGAGGGAGTTAATATCAGTAAGTAGCAGGGAGACCCTCAGAAAGTTACTTAGACCAGACGGTAATGTTTACCTCCAGGGGGCTTGGAGGAGGAGGAAGGATGGAGGTACATGTTAGAGCTCAAGACGGAACAGAAGCTTTATAGGCTGGAGTCCACAGAGACTTAAAAAACCAAAGACAAACACGGGCCCAGTATGTGTCTACCATGAAAGCTGACCATTTGGCAGCTTAAGAAGGAAACTGTACCTCCATTATAACTGAAATATAAAAGTGGTGATAAAGTTTTGCTTTCAACAAAGGAGGCCTATAAAAATTCTTGGTTTTTTATTAACAGATGTAACTTTATTAAATGAGAATTACTACAATTAAATTGTAATGTTTCTAGTCATTGGCACACATTGTAAAATAAATTGATCTCACAGATACCTATCTAACAGATTAAAATAGATTCAGATATATTTATGCTTATTTGTCTCTTATGTTTGCCTAGTTCTCAGTGAATCATAACAGAATCAGATTATAAATTACCCTCACATTGTAATTGCCTAAAATGTCTAATGCAGTTATTATATTTCACATAAAATCATAAAACACAGCTCTATACTTCAGCAGAATTTGACTTTGGGCCTTTTGGGTTTCTATTTTAGTACATAAGCCCAAAATGACTTTTATACATATGCACAGGGAAGACAAGGTAGCTGATTTGTTTTTATTCTGTAAGGCTGAGTAAAAAGTGAAAAGCTAACTAAAGGGCATGTTTTCACTGAACTCAGTACAGTACCTGACAGATTTAGGTTTAGACTCTATTTCCTGTAAATTTCTTCTAAAAAGAAATGAATCTCTAAAATAGCACTTGGCACAAAGTAGGTGCTCAATTCTCATTTGTAGCACTGAAGTGATTCTCGATTTTTGAGGTTAATGCCCTTGGGAAAAGTGCAAGTACTTCAACACTGACCCCCAAGAAAATTTACTTCACAGTATCTAACGAAAATACCCTAGCAGTAATTTGTGAACGGAGCTTTGTTCATGCATATTCAGTGGCCCTGTCTTAGAACTTTGTCTGGACTGTGTAGCAAGGTACGGGGCCACATACTTAGCCAAGACAAGCCATGCAACAGCCATCTCACTACACTTTTGCAGACACTGAGGCATACATGAGCAGGGTGCAGAGATGGAAGCATGGGACGTTTTGTGTTTGTCCTCTAGGATCAAGCAGAAGGTTAGGTACAGCAGTCTTCTGCCCAGTTGCCTTCATCACTTCTCACTGAAGCCAGGATTGATGGTCCACGGTATTTAGTACACTATCATTCTTACAGGGTACACAGTAAGAATTAATTAATATAATTTAATAAAATACCAGGGTAAGACAAATGGAAAACTTTTGACATCTAAAGACTTGATGCAAGATTTTGAAGTCTTGATTGAAATATAGCCAGCTCCTCTGATTAAATCCAATGTTTCTTTGGCCGGATCATTCTGCTTTGGAGAAAGCCAGTCTACTTGGGAAGCAAACCAGCAAACTTGGCATCAGGGACATAAAGCTTTATGCAATAGTGCATCATGGCCCCAGTGTCCCCTCTAGGGTCTCCTGCTGGACTGTACTTGACAGCAGCCTGGGCATCTGGAAGAATTCGGGAGCCTCTTCTGCCACCCAACTTATGACCCTGGAGGGACCAGTGCCTGGAAAAGAAGGGAGCACTACTTCTGTCCAAATATGTCCTTGCCAAACTACAAATTAATTCACTGGAATCACAGACTGTTGAAATTACTTATAAATACATTTTTCCAGTAAGAAGTTGGCTTTGCTTAACTGATTTTTGTTATATGTTAATAGCAAAATAGGATTAAAGGCAAAATAGAAGCAGTGTATGTGGTTACTTGTATTTTAATGTCAGTCTAGTTCTTGCCCTAACTTTTCCCATCCACATGATCCCAGCGTGTCCTGCCCATGGAATTTGGGAAAGCAGAGTATGTGGTTTGTCTGTTCATTCCTCTTCACCCCAAATATAGACTCCATAGTTAAACTCATGCCTATACTCAACATGGGGGTTGAATTCACAACCCTCAGACCAATAGTTGTACCCTCCACCGACAGAGCCAGCCAGGCGCCCCTCATATAACACTTCTTACACATCAGTCACTCTGCAAATATGGACTCATTTAATCAAAACAACACAATGTGTAAGGTCAATACAGTTTTATCACATTTTTCAGATGACTAAATTAAGCACAGAATGGTTAAATAACTTGCCCAAGGTCACACTGCTAGTGAGTAGTAGTGCCAGGATTTCTATTCATTAATAATCACTAAATTATACTGTTAAAGGTCTTCATCTGTACTATTTTCCAAGGATCATCACCAAGAGTCAATTTTAATTTTCCATCACAGACATTTCAGTCCTTCATCTGGCAATCTGACAGGACTCAACTCTTTTGATCCTTCTTTTAGACATTTATTCATTTACTTATTCGTTCAACACACATTTCTCGAGCACCTACTATACCCAAGTCACTGTGCTCAGAGTCAGGGACGCAAAGATGGATGAGGACAATGTTACAGTCAGCTGGGACAGGCAGGCCCATATTCCAAGGAATGCTATTTCATCAGTTCAAATGCTACAGGAGCACAGAAGACTGAGAGACTGCCAAGGCAAGGAGACTTTTACATAGTGAAGGACCATTTAACCAAGTCTAACACAGGATGAGAAACCTACTGACTGGTGGTTTCATGGCCCGATTATGGTTGTGCTCAAAATTTCCCATCAGAAATGGCTGCATTTCTATTTCTTTGCAGTGGATTTATTTAGACTAATCAAGATTTCAGAAGAGGTTGGTGAGTGAGGTCATGGTTTTTTGTCTCCCCCCATGGGTCTCAAATGCTTTTATTTAAGCAACTTCTGAACAATTTTGAGCACCCATACAACATCGCCACGTTGACACACACACAAAACCCACATCAGTGTATTCTCTAATTCTCAAGTGGTACTCATATTCCTGATAGTCTTTATAGCTAGCTTTTGGGGAGGGGGAGGTTGATGATAATTCTGTGCTATTTCAATCTACACGTTTAAGTTTTTAAGAGGTAGGCTCAGTCACCCCAGTCATTCTTACAATATTTAGATCATTGACAGGAAAGACGATCTGCCACCCAAGAAACCAATACAAGTGTCCTGAATTCAAAAAAAGAAAATGGTTTTCATTTGCTACTATCTCAGGATAACTAAAAACTGCATCTTCATACCCTTAACTTTCTGCTACACTTAACACAAGTACATAAGCACGAGCTACAGTGTACCATATAGTTTTTCTCGAATCACAGACACTGTGTCTTAAACACTAATATATATAATATGAACAATGTTAGTATAGTAGTTGGGAACCAGGGAATCTTGAGTGAACTGAGGCAGATCTTATTTCCTCACAGAGATTGGATCAAATCATCAACAGAAAATGTAGATCAATGAATATTCATCAGGAGTCTAAGAATATTGTCTACGGGTAGCCTTCAAAGATCCTTAAACTTCCCGATACTGGGTACACAACTGGGTGCTTGTACTCAAAACTACATTTTTCTATGATTGATTCTTATCATAATCTCAGAATGGACTGTATTGCCTTTCACCCCTCCCCCTCCATAAATGGTTTAAAACCATCAAGCCAAGAGATTTCAATGGTTAGAAAGAAATTGACATGGAATCTCTATTGTTTTAGAATATGTTACTTATTGCGTACAGTTATGCCTGGTTGACTGTGTAATAAAAAGTACACATAAAGTTCCCCGTTTAAAAGCCTCTTCAGCATTGCTTTTAAAATAACTGGACTTCCAAGAGTCAACCATGGTTTTAAGAGGAATTACTAATCCCACAAATTGACACGAGCCACCCTATGCTGAGGCGATGTCTACACTAGGGGATATCCTATCCTGGGGATACTAGAAGAATAGTTAGTGGATATTATGTCCTTCTTTGACCACGGAGCTTAGTTTTAACACGTAGTGCTTTTTAACTTTTCAAAGTCTGATTCTTTTGTGCTCAGTTTATCAACTGACCTAAATAGAGAAGCAAGAAAAGTTGATCCCAGACCACATTCTCCCAATAGCCTTTTATTTATTAGCTAACTCAAAGGACAGGTCAAATTTTCTTAGTTTGTGCCTTATTCTGAGATTTCACAAGACTTTCATGGGAAGCAGTACAACTAAGTGAAAAAGAATATGAGGTTTCGTCTCAGGCCCCAACTCCCAACGCCAGCTCTGCCTCTATAAACTATGTTCCTTTGGGCATATTACTTAGCCTTTCTAAGTCATTGTCTTCTTATGAAATGCAGTCAGTAACACCTCACAGATTCTGAAGAGTCAATGAGGAAATGTGTCTGACATGGGTTGCTCACATATAGATCTAGGACCACATTCCACTCAGAAAGTGTTCTCAAGGAAACAACAAAGTTATTGGCACCACCTCAGGCCCATAGCACAACCTTCTGTGTTAAAGCACTTTGCTTTAACATTTATCATATTCTGTCTTGTATGCAAGTTAGTTGCCGTCAGGAGTCTGTTGTGGGGGCCTCACAGATGGGCCTTTATTCCGAGACAGTTGTACAATGTGAGAATGGCCAAACAAGAGCATTGTTGGGATCACAGAGAAATGTGTGCCTTTGTTAATGACAATGACTCAAGTAGAGCGAGAGGCAGAAGTCCAAAAACCATCTTCAAGGAAATAGTTACCTATTGCTTAAAGTCTAAATCAGCTGTCCATGAACTCTGGCTCTTAGGCCAAATCTGGCCCTGCTCCTGTCCTGTACAGCTCATGGATACAGCCACACTCATTCATTACATATTGCCTATGACCAGAACTCAAAACCATGGACTATCTGGCCACTTACTGGAAAAGTTGCTGACCTCTGCCCTCAAGCAGGACTGTGCAACACAAGTCAAATGCACTTTTAATTTTTAAATCTTATGTATTCTATGTATTACATAAATTACATAATTTTACATTTTCTGGTAGCTATTTTAAAAACAAAGAATATTATCTTTAATCCAACATATTTAAAAACATTAAAAATTGTTCAGGGATTTTTCTTTTTGCCCCATACTACATCTTGGAAATCCCTTGTGTGTTTTGTACTTACAGCACACTTAAGTTTGGACTAGCCACATCTCCAGTGTTCAGTGGCTGCTGGGGACGTATCGTAAGACTGGTCTAAAGGTCTATGTATGGCAGGGTCAGTGATCAGGCCGTGGCCGAGTCACTGACACACACATACACACAGATTCCCTCTGGGAACCCTGTCAGGCAACGGGTAACTCTGGAGCCTATGTGAGATAAATCACAATATAAATCAGGTCAGATAAAAAGCAGGGAAGTTAGAACATGCATGAAGGAGAAGGATAGAGGTAGCTCGAGCTACCGTGAGCAAGTTTAATAAAATTAAATGTCACTTTCCCTACCACTTAGATTTGAAATCATTCTTACATTTGTTATATACTCTTAAAGTATTAGCTCTTCGAAGGCAAAACCATGTTATATTCATGTTTATATGTGATCGTGGCATCTACCATGCTGCTTGGCCCTTTGCTTGTGTTTCAAACATAGTAAAGGTCCAACTAAGCAATAGACTGTTGCTCAATTAAGAACTGTTGTCTGCATCAAGGACTAAAAATGTAATAATAAACCAGTTTTCAGTGACTGAGAACAATGTGAATCTCACTAGGATGCTTGGTGTTTAGCACGATCAGGATCAGAATCTGAAACTTGAAGAAATAAAGTTCCATTGACAAACACCAATATTTATTCTATTGATAGAAGAAATGATTCTTAATTCATTTGTTAGTATGCTTTATGGGAGAGAGAGGGTAGGGGCAGTGAGATCTCAAGTCACCCATACATACCCTTCCCAATAATTAATACATGCAATTTTAATAAAGCAAGCTAATACAAAGGTCCTTAGAGTCCAACTTGGCCAATTTCTGTCCCAAACCCTGAGTTCCCAACATAGACTTGGTCCCCACTGCTCATGATCTTATTCTGGGCAAGTTCGAGTCCTCAAGTGCATACCTTTCAAGGCAGCGAGATTCCAAACAACACAGAAATGGAAGACAACCTAAAGCCACCGTTGAGCTTCTACGACTTCAGGATAGCAAACGCAGTTCTTCCATTTTCCCAGCCTTGCACCTCTAACACACACGTTGCTGTTTTGGTTTCTGGAGTGTCATTCTTTCACATTGGAAAGATAAACTACAAATTGCTTACGTCATAGGAAAGGATTTATGCCAAACAGAGAAAACATGTCTACTACTTCCCAGTTTTACTAGGTTTTTGAGCACAATTTAACCAGTCCCCATCTAGCTAAATTTCCCCAACAGTGGCACAGGGAATAAAGTTCTTTTACAGAATATGGCAAACTGGTTGACACCTCCAGCGTGGATGTGTTTAGATCAAGACAATAAAGAACTATATTCCTATATTGTGGGAATTATTTTAGCTATATTGTGATAGAATATAAATTCTATTCAATATTTGACACTTAGGTGTCAACTGGTGCACTGGGTGCCCAGGCATTTGGTCACACATTGCTCTAAGTGGGTTTGTGAGGGTGTTTCTAGAGGAAATTGACATTTAAATTAATAGGTCTGGAGGCACCTTGGTGGCTCAGTTGGTTTAGCATCAGATTCTAGATTTCTGCTCAAGTCACTATCTCCTGGTTCTTGAGGTTGAGTTCCACATGGGGCTCAGCACTAACAGTCTGGAGCCTGCTTGGGATTCTCCATCTGCCCCTCCCCCCACTCACGCTTGCTCATGTGCACATGTATGCATGCTCTCTTTGAATAAACTTCAAAAAAAATCAATATGGCACAAAAACAGACACTGAAATGAATGGAACAGAATAGAGAACCCAGAAATGCACTCACAAACGTATCGCCAACTAATCTTTCATAAAGCAGGAAAGAATATCCAATGGAATAAAGACAATCTCTTCAGCAAGTGGTGCTGGGAAAACTGGACAGCGACATGCAGAAGAATGAACCTGGACCACTTTCTTACACCATACACAAAAATAAACTCAAAATGGATGAAAGACCTCAATGTAAGACAGGAAGCCATCAAAATCCTTGAAGAGAAAGCAGGCAAAAACCTCTTTGACCGGCCACAGCAACTTCTTACTCAACACGTCTCTGGAGGAAAGGGAAACAAAAGCAAAAATGAACTACTGGGACATCATCGAAATAAAAAAAACTTGTGCACAGCAAAGGACACAATCAGCAAAACTAAAAGGCAACCGACAGAATGGGAAAAGATATGTGCAAATGACATATCAGATAAAGGGTTAGTATCCAAAATCTATAAAGAACTTATCAAACTTAACACCCAAAAAACAAACAATCCAGTGAAGAAATGGACAAAAGACACGAATAGACACTTCTCCAAAGAATACATCCAAATGGCCATCTGACACAGGAAAAAATGCTCAGCGTCACTCATCAGGGAAAGAGAAATGAAAACCTCACTGAGATATCACCTCATACCAGTCAGAGTGGCTAAAATGAACAAATCAGGAGACTATAGATGCTGGAGAGGATGTGGAGAAACGGGAACCCTCTTGCACTGTTGGTGGGACTGCAAGCTGGTGCAGCCACTCTGGAAAAGTGTGGAGATTCCTCAAAAAAGTAAAAATAGATCTACCCTACGACCCAGCAACTGCACTAGTAGGTATTTATCCAAGGGATACAGGTATGCTGTTTCGAAGAGGCACACGCACCCCAATGTTTACAGCAGCACTATCGACAATAGTCAAAGTATGGAAAGAGCCCAAATGTCCATCAATGGATGAATGCATCAAGAAGATGTGGTATATATGTACAATGGAGTATTACTCAGCAATCAAACAGAATGAAATCTTGCCATTTTCAACTATGTGGATGGAACTAGAGGTTATTATGCTAAGCGAAATTAGAAGAAGACATATCATACATAGGACTTCACTCATATGAGAACTTTAAGACACAGAACAGATGAACATAAGGGAAGCAAAGCAAAAATGATATAAAAACAGGGAGGGTGACAAAACATAAGAGACTCTTAAATATGGAGAATAAACAGAGGGTTACTAGAGGGGTTGTGGAAAGGGGGATAGGCTAAATGGGTAAGGGGCATTAAGAAATCTACTCCTGAAATCATTGTTGCACTATATGCTAACTAATTTTGGATGTAAATTAAAAACCTGAAATTTAAAAAAAAAAAGAAAAAAAACAAAAATAAACATTAAAAAATTTTAATGGGTGTAGAGTTTCAGTTTTACAAGAGGAAAGAATTATGGAGGCGGATGTTGGTGATGTTTACACAATATTATGAACATACACTGAACCGTTCCCTTAAAAATGAGTAAGATGACAGATTTTATGTGTATTTTCTAATAAAAAAAAACTGAAAAAAATTCAATCAACATATACATTACACTACCACACAAAAGAAGTTCCAAGTCAAAATCACCTAAAACCCGGAATTTGAATTTATGTTCACAGATTAGTTGCAACTATATATATATGAAATCCTGCATTGTTTCCTTTTCTTATTGCCTTTTTCACCCACTATGTTTGGGATACAGGTATGCTGTTTCGAAGAGGCACACACACCCCAATGTTTACAGCAGCACTATCTGTGGCTCATGCATGTTGTTGTGTGCATTGTTTCTTCATTTTACTGCTGTTAACTAACCTACTGTATGATACTGTATTACTACTGCCTACCCATTTTATTATTGATTGAAATAAATTTGCACTATTTGGCTTTGTAAGTAAAAAAAAAAAAATCAATAGGTCTGAATAAAACAAAAAGAACTGGGTAAGAGAATTCCTTCTGTCTGACTGCCTTCAGTCATTAGGAGGTCATAGGCTGAATAATGGCCCACAAAAGATGCTAATGTACTTCTCCTGGAACCTGTAAATAAGGTACCCTAAATGGCAAAAGCAACTTTGCCAATGTGATCAATTTAAGGACCTGGAGAAGGGTAGACTAGCCTGATTCCAGGTGGAGCCAATGTAATCACAACAGTATTTTTAAAAGCAAAAAGGTCAGAAAGAGATGGGCTGATACAGGGAGGGGGAGAGAGAAACAGACCAACAGACAGAGAGAGAGAGAGAGAGAGAGAGAGAGAGAGAGAGAGAGAAGAGGAGAGGCAAAGGGAGTGAGAGGAAGGTGCTACATGGCTGGGTTTAAAGAACGAGAGTAGAACCATGATCCAAGAAATGCAGGCAGCTGCTAGAAGCTAGAAAAAGGAAAAAGATTCTTCTCTTGAACCTCCAGAAGGAATGTTACCCTGTCAACCCATTTTGGGATTTTTTTGGCCTCTAGAACTGCAAAAGAATCAGTATGTGCTTTTTCAGGTTTTTAAGCCAGTGGTCATTTGTGGCAATAGCAATTGGAAACACATACACACATTACATGCACACGTTTACTTTTGATAAGTTATTTTGAAAAATCAGATTTTGTTAATTTCAATTTTAGTTAACATACAGTTTAATATTGGTTTCCGGAGCAGAATTCAGTGATTCATCACTCACGTACAATACCCAGTGCTCATCAAGATCACATTTATTAGTCCTTTCCATTAGTTAAATTCAAAGTATCCCAAAGGCAGTATGTTCCTTTGGAAACATAAATGGCTGCTAGCTATAAACTATTGTCTTGTACAAATTAAAAATAAAGCTAGCCTTAGAGAGCAGAAGGCTCAAAAAAGATCCCATTACCAAACAGGGCAGAGTCTAAGATGGGAAAGAATACAGCAAACATGGGGAATCAGAGCTTTTCATCTGGAAGTCAACTGGAACCAGCACTGTCTGCATCTTTTACACGTTAGTCTGGCCTGTGAAAGGCCCCTTGTCATACCATGAGAACAACCTTTCAGGATCACATAATTGGGACCAGAAGTTGAACCAGAGCTGGTGTTAACTCCAGTGCCCAAACTACACATGTTGTGCTATCCTGCCTCCTATGTATTTAGTACGAAAATGCTGTCCATTTATTTCCCTTACCCTATACTCTCCCTAATGCATATCCTCATGCATTTACTCTTTTTAATGTTTATTTCTGAGAGAAAGAGAGAATGCAAACGGGGAGGGGCAGAGAGAGAGCAAGACAGAATCTGAAGCAGGCTCTGTGCTGTCAGCACAGAGGCTGATATGAGGCTGGAACTCACAAACCATGAGATCGCGACCTGAGCTGAAGTTGGACACTTAACTGAGCCACCCAGGCCCCCCTCTTGTAACCCATTTAGAAATTTAGTGTCAAAGTACTTGTTCTTTTAACTTGTGCCTGTCTCCCTTCCTATCCCATGCTCAAGTTTGTGTTTCTTCTCCCTACATTGTGTTGTCTTGCTCTCTGATAACCCTCTAGTCCCCACTATCACACTGTTGGTGGGGGGAGGTGTACATCACCTTCTTCTGGTGAGAGGGCTGGGATCTGCTGTCAATCCTCAGCCTCCACGAGGGGCCTGCCAAGTGCCACATGTAAGCCGGGAAAAGCCCAAGCAGGGTCTTCATTTTACTATCCTGCTTTACTGTCAAACATACATTATTCCTGCCGAAAACAGCCTAAGACCATTGAGTTAATGAATCTAGTAATAGAGATAATGTCCTTTTGAAAGAATAACAAATCCAGACTAACTTTATGAAATATTCTATGCTTTCTTTTTGTAAAAGCTGCAATCACTTAGCGCCAATAGACATCTCATTTGTCTTTAAATTACAATTTGGTAGTTAAGGTAGAGCTTTAGTACCAAATACTCCTATTGTAGCCAACATGTCTGCTGTAATTATATGGCACTGCCTTCAATTTCTCATCTTTTGGCCTAAGTTAGAATAAGCAAAATCAAAAGGCATGTTAAAGTGAGCGGATCTCGTTCTCCTTTGCAAAGGCATCATCTATGCCATAAAAGCAAACAAATGTTTTATCATTCCATGGGAACAGACCTGATAATTGTCAAAACTGATGCACATTCTAGGAAACTACAGAAAGGCTTGTCATCTTCCAGACTGAATTAAATATATGTCAACATGTGTTTAAGATCATAGTTAAATAAATTATAGTTCTCTTTATTAGCAACTCTTCCAGAATTTTTAAGAAGCCAAACGTCCAAAGACCCTAGCCAAAAATTCAGTTAGGCCTTTAATATGTCACTCTAGGCTTGGGTTTTCTCTTTGCAGTGAAAGCTCAAAAGTCTTTTCCTTTAATTCAGACTGAGTAAGATTCCACTGACCTACTTTCAGATTCACAAGAAGGAATGTAGCTATCTTGCTGAGTTTCTATTTATTGCATTACATACCTATTGCTATGTAACCAATTACCCAGACTTCGCAGTTCCCAACAACAATATACAGCTATTACTCAACTACCTCTACGGTTCAGGAATATGGGGAGCAGCTTGGGTGGGTGTTTCTGGCTCAAGATCTCTCAGGGCCTTGCCATCCTGACGTCAGCTGGAGCTGCAGTGTGTTTCTAAGGCTCCTTATTAATGTGCCTTCGTGTTGTCAGAAGGCCTCAGTTCTTTGCCATGCGAACCTCTGTATAGGGCAGTTTGTGTGTCCTTCTAACATGGTAGCTGGCTTCTTCCAGAGTCCATGATTCAAGAGAAAGACGGAAACCACAGTATCATTTATGACCTAGCCTTGGAAGTCACCATTATTTTCTATGGGTTACATGAATCAGTTCTATTTTGTGTGAGGGAACCACACAAGGCTAAGAATAGCAGGAGGCAGGGACCATTGGGGGCCCCATCACGATTTTGCTTATACTACTTAAACCAAAAAATGAGCAATCGAAGGTAGTGGCATATAATTACAGCAGACATGTTGGCTACAACATGTTTTACCACAACTATAAAATTCTGATGACCTCTGATCCATTAGTTAGCTATGACAGCCATAACAAAGTTCCACAAGTACGGTCACATTCTGAGGTACTTAGGTTAGGTTTCAACACATACAGTCTGGCGGCACACAATTCAGTCCATAACACCCTGTTATGCACATTCTTCACAGCAGATATCCTGTGCCTTGGACTTGTAAAATCAAGTATTCAAAGCACCTATTCAGGCATTTCTTAAATAGTGAACAGGTAACTATTTCCTATCTATCTCTAAGTTCTAAGCATTCAAGACAAATTTCAGAGAAGATGGACACTGCAAATCCCCTACGAACTGAGTTTTCCCCAACTCCCCTGGCCCCTGACTACCTCTCAACCTAATTCCTTCCCATTTTGCCTGTTCACTCCACTCCCTCTTTCTTGCTCCCGTAATAGGACAGGCTCATTGCCATGCAGGACTTTTGCCCATGCTATTCTCTTTGGAACGTTCCGCTGTATTGTTACATGACTTGTTTACTTACTTATTCAGGACTCTGCTAAAATGGCTCCTTTTCAAAAAGACCTTCCCTGACCACTCTATTTAGTCTTCCTCTGTCCTCCCCAGGAGCCTCTAAACTTTCACTGTGATTTTTTTTTTAATATCATAGAACAGATCACTATTTGAATTTATTGCTACTTCTTTATTATCTCTCACAGTATACTATGAGATCTATGATAACAGGGGCTTTATTTATCTTGTTCAGTATGTACCCCCAGAGGCAAACAGTATGTTTATTTGTTGAAGAAATGAATAACAATTAGGTTAGTTTGGGCAAACTGGTAGATAAACCAGAAAAAGATGAATGAAGGTGCTATCTATGTTGTATGATCTACATTTTCCATGGTTTCTGATCAATAAGATTTTTTTTGCTTTCATTTCAGCAAATTGCTTTAATCACATTGGAAACTCTAAGTGTTTTTTTTAGACATGGGACTTAGATATTACACAATGCTCAACAATCAAACACACAAATGGCTGCCAATCTGGATAGGTTTCCCAGAAATACTTAATATTCAAAACCTCAAGTTTCTATATTTGCAAAGAGCTCTCTATTGACGCATACTGTTTATATATTAACCAAAACTCAACCATAAAGGTAGAAAATAATTCTTTAACAAGACATTACTTACACCAAAGATAAGCTTGCAAAATGCTTCATGAGTCCCTTTTGTACTGCTCATTAATTTCTTACCTGAAAACCAAGCTGTGGGCCTATAAAATAATTATGACATATCATGATGTGACAAAAGTTTAAATAGCTCAGCAATTTTGTATCAACTACACGTTCAATAGGGTAAGTTAACAGGCAAAACCTACAAAAAATTTCCAGAGACACATAAATTACCTGTCTCCATTCTCAAATTTGTTATATATTGTGTTTCCCTTGGCTGGGATTTAGAGGACCTAATTTCTAGTGTTAGAGTCACAGCTATGTGTGGAGTGTGGTAAGGCATTTAAATTTTCTAGACATTAGTTTCCTCACCTATAAATCAAGGAGTGATGGTTCCCTGTGTATTGTTTCTTTTGATTTGCTTCTCCTCATACTCTCCCTTCTACTTCTCCCTTATTTGTAAATGGAAATTCAAGGTATCTGCACAAATGTAGGAATAGCAGTGGTTTATAAGTAAATCATTCTGTTTTGTTAAGAATCAAAAAGTTGTTACTTTACTATTCCTTTCTCCCTATTGTTCCCAAATCTCCTGAGAATCATCTAGGGATGAATTAAGTTATCACATTTTGGGTCACAAAGGGTCAGACAGTACCCACTTCTGTTTACTGTTCAGACTGAAAGAAATAATGCACCACTCTGCTAATATCTGTTAAAATAAAGGTGGGTAGCATTCAATTAGCTATGATGACTTTACTCATTTCATCTCTCCACACACAAGACATTCTATTCACAAACATTAATTAAGTCCCCTCAGGACAAAGCCAAGAAGATATATGTCTTCTATAGCAGTTATTTAACTAGGATTCTCAAAAATTGTTCACAACACCTCAGTGCATTTCTCCCTACACAAAGTATCGTGTATGACATATTTTCAAATGTTTGGAGCAAAAAAATAAAATCCATATATCAAAGTGGCTAAATGTTCAGAGTTTGATCATGCAGTGCAAGAAATGGGTATAATTAGGCTGTGTGGTTTTGTTAGTATACTCTTGAATCAAATGTTCTTTGTTTTCATCTGAATGAGGTGGTGATGATAGTATGAGCATAGTTCTAGAACACATTCAATAGGACATTTTTCTATGTCCTATTCTTTAGAAACATTTCCCTCTAGAGATTTTAAGTAGTCTTTCTTTACCTAGGCACATCATTTCAAAAACTTCCTTCATTTTCTTACAAGCTGTTGGGGAAAGAGAATATGAAAGCCGACATTTTATACTTCTATTTAATAGGTGGTCTGAAAAATAATTTCCATTTTCAAATCTTTAGGCATTTAATTCCTGATAAAAAAATTTTTTTTTTGTAATTTTGACACTATTTTCACCATCAACATGAATCTCCTGAGCAAAAGATTGGAAGCCTCTCAAAAAGTGATTGGCAGATTTTTCACCTTCATATTCCCCCTTGGAATACCTGTCAAGTACCTATCAAATTTTTTAACCTATCAAGTTTCTAATGGCTCATTGCAATGAAGGATTAACAGATATTCAACTTTGTTTTTCTAGGTAACCTCTTCTCTGCATTCCCATAATGCATTTTAATGGAGAAAAAAAAGCAAGAGTAGCATTAAATTATTGGGATATCCTTTTTCTCCTCAGTAAATCTACGTTTATTCTCTCACACGTGGATCATGAACAATGTCTGTGAAAGATGAGGCCTGCTATTTCAGGGAGTAAGGCTGGCTTTCTTCTCCATGGAACATTCCCTACCTCAAGTGAAATTACCTATCCAGATATTCCACCGTGATGTAAATTGCCAACTCCACCATGGGAAAGACATTCAAAATGCAAGTAGTCTCTGATGTCCTTTATTGTGTGGAGCCCCCAGTTAATTCTAGCCATCTCCAACCGCCCCCCCATCTCTCAGTTCTCCTCAAGTCCCCACTGCTCCAGTATGTGTGGATTTGTGATGAAATTGAAGGTATTATGAAAGTAAAACTGGGTCTACACATTTTTATTCTTCAGAGGCCATTTACTCATAAACTCAATGTATCTCTAATCAGAAGAACTTCAAGCCATGAGCCTATGTGAAAGTTGTCAAGAAACCAAAAATAGAGATCTTCTCAGTGCTCTTCAAATCCTATCACACAAACTAGCATCACCTCTTCAATGTGGAAGGATATTTAGGCTTTCTTTCTCCCTACCCTAGCTCAAGAGTATTGATGTCACTTTTGAAGAACACTTATATAATAACTGCCAACCTTCATTCTAAGAAGTATCAATATTTTCAGGGCACCTGGGTGGCTCAGTTGAGCATTTGACTCTTGGTTTCTGTGCAGGTCATGATCCCAGAGTCATGGGATCAAGGCCCACATTGGGCTCTGCACTGAATGTGGAGCTTGTTTAAGGTTCTCTCTCTTTCTTTCCCTTTGCCCCTCCCCCTCACATGCCCTTCTCTCTAAAATTAAAAAAAATAGAAGTATCAATATTCTTTTTGGTATGGCCATCTACCAACACTAGCCTGTGGTCACCAAAATACAACGTGGTATGAAAGATCAGACTAGAATATTCCTAAAGTGCTTATCTATTGTGTTGGTTCAAACGTATCTCTCTTCTTGGGATCGACTTCTTTGCCTCTTTCCCTTGAAGAAAAAATTTTAAAAACCTAATGATACAAATCCAATGTGGAATTTAACATTGTATGCAGTAAAATTTACCAACATTAATACATTTTTGTAGATAGCATTTCCTATACCAGAATAAAACAGGTTTAATCCAATTATTGGTATATTTTGAAAAGTTTCTCACAGATAAACATTTCAAAATGCTTTTCTCTTGCAATTCAAGTATCTTTAGCCCACTTTTGAATCACAAAAATATTAAGTTACATTTATTATATTTCAATGTGATTTAGGAAAACATGTCACATCATTGAGCCATGAATCTGTCATTCAAAAATCATCAAGTGAATATTGTGAAGAAAGTAAACATCACTAGAAAGGAGTAAAAAAAAAAATCAGCTTTGGACTTCAAAAGTCATAAATCCAAATAGGGATTATTACATTAATTATAGGAAATATTTGCCTATTTCCTATGATACAAACTCAGAATATAAGAGGAAATATACTCATTCATTCTTTAGAATGGTAATATACCATGCATTTTTTAGAATGAGTAATTTTTTGATGGACTTTTATTCTTTCTAGTTAAATAGTGTAGTTAAATAGACATGAGGAAAAAATATTCTCATGTCGTTTCCAAGTCCTTAAACATACCAAAAATAAAAGTTATGCATTGAAACTATTATATCACCACAACAAAGTCTCATAGTCTCATGAATTGGAGTTTTCAAAAGCTGCTTTGCCTATTTAGATCTTTGTTCAAAGAGGGATTTCATTTTATTTAGAAAATGGAATTACTTTGAGCAGCCTGTTGAATTTATTCACATTTGCTATATAAGAGTTTATTCGCTTGAAGGGTTTCATTCTTTTGTCAAGGATTAACCAAAGAGAACTGTGTAGCATCTAAATATAGCTTAGAGGAATAATTTAGTGAATTTTGAAATTCATTACATAAATGTAAAGTTTCTCTCCCGCTAGAACTGGATGAACCTTGCATGTAACTACTTTTTGCACCTGCTTCAGATTCTCTATCAAAATTTTATTTTGTAAGTTTGAAAGTAATTTTCTCTGGCACGGAGTCATTATTTTAAGGGAAATTTTAAATTACTGTTATAATTTTCACAAAAATAATCAGGAGAGATTGGCCAGGTTACTCCTTCCTTGAGGACAGTCTCACGTCATGTTCATCTTTTTATCCCTGGCACACCATTTACCAGAGTGAACAATCAACAAGGGTTGTCTTGAATGAGTGAGAAGAACCACGCTGTAAATCTAGCCATGACTGTTGGCCAATGGGATACATTACCACCACCATCTGGCTTTACTCATTAGCTTAACATCTTTTATCCAAGTCTACAGTGATTCTAATACAGATAAACTTTTGAAAGTGTCAATATAGCTTTTTAAATGTTTACTTTAAATGTCCAGCATTAAACAAGACCAAATATATCTTTTCTTATTTGGAGCAAAGATAGAAATTGGGAAACTACTTCTGTGTTTGAGACCTTTACAAAAATAATTTTAGTATTTAAAATCAATTAGGAGGAAAGAAACTGGAATGGCAAAGAAAAATACCAACATTTTTGGGAAAAAGCACAATAGAAGTCTGTAGACTACCCATTGCAGCATTAGTCTGCTAAAAAGAATTCATAGAGTGGTATCTAGGTCATGCCAGGAATAAAATTTTAATTGAACTTTTTTGGCTTCTAGAAGAATACCTAATTTTTTTTATGTTGAAAATTCCCTGTAATGTAGATTTTGCTGTATATTATTAGTTGGTCATTAGAACTTTTATGAACATTATGACCTTTTTAAACTATTTTTTCTTTCCAAAGACAAAAAGCTTTTAAAAAGCTCTGAGTTACTTGGCTTCCAAGAGAAATGCAAATAGAGGAAAATACCTCAAAATTACCACTCCCTTTGTAGGGTATCAAATTAACAGAATACATTACTTTACCTGCATGTAAAAATCTTTGAGTAGACCTTGAACCTCAGGTAATCATGTATTTTAATACCTTTAAAGTAAACATCTTCTCCAGGGGTTAGACGGCAAAGCTGTTAGAGCTTTTCCTGTTCATGATCCTTTCGCTACAGTTCTGGTGCCCTTCTTAACTCTAGGCAAACATTCAACTGGTTCAGCATTTTAACAATAATTCTGGATCGAAATCTGGATTCGATTAATCATTTTTTATAGATGATATTGGAACTCTGTTATGCAGCCTAATAATGCTTCACAAGCTTGATGATTGGACATGTTATGAAATCTAAACTCATCTTGCAAAACAGAAATCACAGAAATAAATGTGATATATTCACACTCACTTTAGAATTAAAGGTCGAAGAGACAAACTTGGGACTTTGTGCTTGACGTTGGTTTTTGTTGATTAGTGTTGATTTACAGTATTCTTGGGTAGGGGCACCTGGGTGGCTCGGTTGAATCTCACTCTTGATTTCAGCTTGAGTCATCATCTCACAGTTTGTGGGATTGAGCCCCGTGTAGGCTCTGCGCTGAGATTGAAATTTTCACTCTCTGCCCCTCCCTGTTCATGCACATGTCCACTTTCTCTTGAAATACTTTTTTTAAAAAAAATTAAGCATTTTTGGGTAAAATTCTCTCACGTGATTTTATTCCAAATATTCATTGAATCAGACATCCAGCAGCAATGTTATTTCTCCGTGGACATACAAAATCAGAATGACTAAAATGTATTACAGTAGTCCCCTCTTATCTACAGAGGATACATTCTGAGACCCCTAATAGATGTCTGAAAGTGAAGGACAGTACCAAACCCTATATGTAATTTTTCCTATACATACATAATTATGAGAAAGTTATTGATAAATTAGGCACAGTGAGAGATTAACAAAATTGAATATAACCTACTGTAATGTTATATAAATACTGACTCTCTCCAAGTATTTTATTGTATTAACCCTCATGTAACATGAGATGATTCAGTGCCCACGTGACAAGATGAAGTGAGGTGAATGACACAGCCATTGTGACACAGTGTTAGGCTACTACTGACCTTCTGACATTAGTCTATGTAGAAAGGATGACCATCTGTTTCAAGACTACTGTTGACAGTGAGTAAGCATCTACAATCATGGAAAACGAATCCACCGATGAGGGGAATGACCTTATTGCTTTGGGAAGGAAGCCTGAAGACAAAAAACATCTCTCTTATCTGCATACGTGTCAACTTGGGAAATCACTGCCTCTTGACAGCTTTAAATAACTTTTTTGTATCATACAAATGTGAAAAGCAATATTTTAGGCATAAACTTCATTCTCCTTCAGCAGTACAAGGTAGTCGGCTGTGCCCAGTGCATGGCTACAATACAGACTTAAAGCCACGAAGAAACCAAGGCACCTTCAGCTCATGTCACTAAGTCCTCAGATGCAGTGTCTTCTGTAAAGGACAGGATCCACAGGAGGACTTTCAGCTCTGAGAAGCTGATTCTATTACCAGGTAACTGTGGAAATGTCTGGTTCTCTGCAGCCAAACACCCTCTATAACAGAGCACTGCTCTGAAACGTGTAGGTCCTTACTTGAATGGGGAAATTATCTCTTTCTTTAATCTTGACTTTTTTTTTTTTAACATGCCAATGAAGGAATTTAGGTCTTGACACCAGGATTCAACTTAAGTTGGCTATGTAAAGGTCGATTTCTACTGGATTCAGTACAGAACCCAACAAGTCACTATTATCACCAGGGCTACTACTGACACTGACGATTTCATCACTTTTACGACCATCATTAATACAATTCCTATTACTAAGACCACGGCTATCACTACTACAACCACCCCTTGCCTAGGCCCTCTGGAATAGCCTTCTCAGTGATTTCTGTAACTCTGCTTTTGCCCTTTTAACATGCATTATTGCCTTCATTCCCCCTTCATCATCCACTCTCCATGTTGCAACCTGATTGAGCTTTTAAAAGTACATATGAGATCCTATCACCCCTCTGCTGAAAGCCCTCCAATGACTGTCCATTAGCTCAAAGTAAAATGCAAGCTGCTTATCCTGTTACACATCCTCTTCCCCCTGTTTACTGATTTCAAATGATATCTGGGTAGCTGGGGTGCAGTGGAAGGAACCACCTCTCGTTCATGCCTCAGAGCCTTTACACCTGCTATTCCCATTACCTGGAATTCTCAAGCTCCAGCCTCCACATGGGGGTTCCTTCTAGCTATTGTCCTCTCCTCTGGTCTCGTTATCACCTCCTGAGAAAATTCTTTCTAACTGCACAAAGCTGCCCCACCACTCATTCTGTAGGTTATCGCTTTACCTTTCTTATTGCCTTTGGCATAACTTGGGACTATTCTGTTTAAGTCTCAACTGTCTGTCTCTCTGACAGATGTAAACTTCATGAGGGCAGGAATCATGTCTGTTTTCACATAAAATTGTGCTGGGTCCATTGTACATGCTTGGCAAAAATATTTTGAACAAATGAATGGAGGGATAAATATTACTACTAATGGGAACTTGCATTTACTGATCATTTTCTAAAAACCAATGTGCTGTGATTTCATGATCCTAATTGAACTATATTATCAGCCTATAAGGGAGTGTTAATGTTCTTCATTTTATAGCCTGTAACAGATGCGAGGTTTAGGGAAGAAGACAAATAGAGATGCAAACATTCAGAGTCTAAATTCTCAAAAGATATACACACACTAATAAACTGTTATATAAAATATGCTCTCTCATTTTGGCAATATACTTTCATAAAAACAGGTAAAAATCAGGCTTAAATTCCCCAGATTCCACACAGGGACACAGAGGCATAGAAAAAGATTCTTGCTGCCCAACCTTCCAACCTACTTCCCTTCTCTTATTCTGACTGTCCCACGCTGCAAGGGACATCACGTGCACAGTCTGGAGATCCCAGCTCACATGTATAAGCTCTGTCCACACCCCTCAAACAGCTCTCCCTGGACAACACTTTGCTCCTGTGGAGTGGCCATGGGAAAACAGGCTGAGCAAAGAGGCCAGGAAAGGTCATAAAAGTAGGTACAAGGTCATCTGGGCACAAGGTCTCAGGAATCCAGAGCATATTCTAAATGGGGAGATCAAGGCTCCCGGTAAGGACATCCCCCTCAGTAGCATAAACTCTTCATCTTGTGAAGAAAGACTGTTCTGTTCGAGCCACTGATTCTAGTACCCATGCTTTTAACCATTCTCACGACCTTGTTCACATCACAGTAAACATATAAATTATTTGTAATGCATACTGAGGTACATCATTCAAGCCACCACAAGCCCTGTCATGCTGCCTTGAAAGGTAAGAGGATCAGTGTTTAGACACATCAAAAATCCACTTGAGGCAAACTAGTGTCTGACCACTAGAAAGTTGAGCACTGTGCTTTACTTTTCCTTGTAAATACCCTAAAATTATAAAAATCACATGAAAACAAACCAGACTTTTTGAGGAATAGATCATTTTGTTCCAGCAAACGTTGCTGAGTTCCTACTCTGTGTCAAACCCTCTACTAAGTGCTTTGAGAAATGAAGTATAAGTGGCTGCAAAGATCAATAGGATATGGTCACCATCTTGAAAAGGTGTGTCATCCAATGGGGAAAGTGCAGATGAGCCAGTGGATACAGTAAAAAGCAGGATAAGTGATTTGACAGCCCTATAAGGAATTCATGTATCAACACAGAAAATGTGAGGTTAATTCTGAGCGAAGAATCAGGAGAAGGGCTTTATCAAGACCTAGTTATCATTCAAAGTGGATCCTGAAAAATAAGTAGGACTTTAACGGGTTGGTGGGGAGGACATTCTGAACTGACAAAACAACATGAGCAGAGGCATGACGATCACAGTGACCGCTGTTCTGCTGGCAAGTCCAAGCGTGTAGATGGAAGAATACGCCGTGAGATGAGTTTGGAAAAACAGTTCATTTCAGACTGAGGAAGATTCTGAACGAAGAGTGAAGGCATCTGAACTTTTTCAAATTTTTTTCATGTTTATTTATTCTGACAGAGCGAGAACACGCACAAGGGAGAGTGCGCACAAGTAGGGGAGGGGCAGAGAGAGATGTACAAAGAATCCCAAGCAAGCTCTGTGCTGTCATTGCAGAGCCGGATGCTGGGCTCAATCTCACAAACCGTGAGATCGTGACTTGAGCAGAGATCGATAGACACTTAACCAAGTGCGTCACCCAGGCGCCCCTGAATTTTATCTCCAGATCACAGAAGGCACTGAACAAATGTTTTCAAGGCAAGAAAGCCCATAACTCAATTATTTTAGCAACACAACTGAAGGAATTCATAAGGAGCCTAAGTTAGTATTGTTAAGGATGTGCAAGTGAGGTGAACTTTAAACAGGCCAATATCCCTGATGAACCTGGATGCAAAAATCAATAGATCAGGATACTAGGGAATCGAATTCAACAGTCCATCAAAAAAAGTATTCACCACAACCAAGTGGGATTCATTCCTATGCTGCAGGGCTGGTTCAATATTTAGAAATCAATAAACATGGTACACATTCATAAAATAAAGGATAAGATCCATATGGTCTTTTCAACAGACGCAGAAAAAGCATTTGACAAAATACAGCATTCTTTCTTGATAAAAACCCTCAAAAAGTAGGCATAGAAGGAACATACTTTAATACACACACACACACACACACACACACACACACACACACACAAACAGGGCAATAGTGGTGGAAATGCAAAGAAATGGACAGAATTATGGAGAAGATGAATGAACAGAAATAGTTTATCATTTGATGATGGCCCCCTGCAAGGCACTGATGATAATTTCAAAGGGCCTGGACAATCAAAAGACTAATGGCCAGAGATTCAGGGGACAGGAACAGATATTATTAAATACACGGGGTTTGGAGTTTACATTGGAAAAGAGGAAGGTCTCGAATTTTCTCAGTGAAGCAGAAGCCTAAGGTCATAAGTTAAAAAAGAGACTGGAATATGGTCAAGGGTTCTAAACATTGTTTTGAAACTTTTCAATTATGTAATGGGACAGACTTGCATCAAGGTTGGGAAAATGGATTGCTGGGTAATTTGGATCCTTATTTTCTTGCATAATGTACCCTTTACTTGATCCACTGATAGACCAGGAATTCAGTAACAATTCTAATATTCTAAGGGTTTTAACAAGAATGTTTTATGTTCTTCTCTAGGGTTTGTACATTTTTTATTTTCCAAGTATTTATATTTTGGAAAAGAATTAGAAAAGCCGCCTTCTTATTAAGTTTGCCAACAAGACTGATCACATTTTAGATTTGTGCATTGAAGAAGTCAATGAAAACAAAAGCAGAATAGTCAACTGTTCACTGTATACAAACTAAATGCAATTACTTCAGGTCCTTCCCCTTCACACCTTTCAGTACATACTTCTGGAAAATGAGATGTTTCGCCAAGCCCTTCGATCTTGACCATAGTATATAATGGATTGAGATTTTAACTCAAAGAAAGAAAAGAAAGTCAACAATGCTTTTAATGAAAAGCTCCCAGAATTGAATTGGCTCTATTTAATAGCCATTTATACAAATAACTAGTTTCACACAACTAACTGACATTCGCCTACAATTTTATCAACCTACTTTCAGAGTGTGAATAATAATAGGATTTATTTTGCCATCTCAAAATTGGCCTCTGTAAACTCACACAGTTCTAATTTATCTACCCTAATATCAGGAAGATTTAGTTGTAAGACACTTTAATTAGTGCTCTCTGGGTACTTGGTAGTTAGTTGCTACCATTTTAGCCTCTTCAGGTTTTATGCACACCCTGTAATTCTCATGTACTGCAAAGCAAATATAGATTACCAAAAGGTTACCTCTCAGAATACTTAATAAAGCTAAAAAATACATAGCAAAATAAAAAGTCTATTTCAAATGCCAGACTATTGCACAACTATATTCAAGGAACTTATCTACTGAGCTCCAAGAATCTAAAACTATGTCAGCAAGAGACAACAGTGGTAGCAGAAAGGGATGGGAGTGATACCTGAGAGGGAGAATCAATAGAAATGGGCAACTCGTTGCGTGTCAAGGTCAAGGGAAGGGTCAAAGTCAAGTCCAAAATGTTCCACCTCGGTGACTTAGACAAAGACTGGGATGACAAGGCTCGAAGAGTCAGGAGAAAAAAAATAAATACTGGCAGAGGGAATAGCACTGGAAGATGGAAATATTCCACACTCAACAATGAGAGGGAAGAAGAGCCTCAGAGATGACAGAGTACCATTTGATGGGATCCATATGAGCTGACTGTCATTTCGTCAGCGATAGGAGGTAATCAGTTCAGAGTGAGGAACAATGGCCAGGGAAAGGTGCTGGTGGAACAAGAGATTCCTTTCTCCTGCCTATTCATTAACAATGGCCTAGGATTACCATTTCTGATGGAAGTAGGACATGCAGCCAATTATGAACTAGGTTTTTTTTTTTTTAAAACAAGGAGGCTCAGAACCCCAAATCACTCTTTTATAATAAATGCTTTAGTACCAGCTAGAGTGAAGGTTTCAAAGTAGGTGTAACAGTGACATATTTGAGGAAACCAAGGAAACCAGCTTTACCCACCTGGCAGCCCAATCTCAAAGGCTGATGGACTATCAGTCCATGATCCAAGAACATTAGAATACTGACATTTTAAGTCAACTCTCACTCTTACCTGATTACTGAATTTGTTCAAGTTCTCTGCCAACAATGGAAAGTCAGGGCATCAGAAATTATTGGTTGTTCACCCAAAGCCCTGTCAACCCTTCTTGGATGCTTTCTATTGGAAAATTCCCCCCTCTACTATGTGACTCGGGGGTAAACTCAGTAGTCTGAGCAAGCATGGAAATCAAATTGCTTTGCCAGGGATTTAGAAAGTAATATATAACTAATTCTGGCCAATGTGACCTGAGGGAGTTGGCAACAGGGCCTGTGGTCTTAAACATGTTGTTGTTGTTGTTTCCACCTGGACATCCCGGTGTTTCAATGTGACTTGTGCAAATACACAATCATCTAGTGACCATGGGAGACAGAGCCCAAGACAGAGCCAACGGCCTGCGAACGGTAGCAGGGAAAGACAGAAAGGAGATCTGTCAGGCTCTCTATTAACCAACCCTGGAAAACCTCATCCCTCAGTCCTGTTTATAGGAAATAAAACATTTGTCTTGTATTTCACTTTAGTTTTTATTTTTTGTTACTTGGAGAAAATTCCATCTTAACTGATTTAAGAGGGGCATGGGAGAGATAAAGTCCCTATTGTCTCCTAATTACCTATTTCTCTCATTGTCTGACTCTCCCATTCAGCCAAGGCACTTTTAACAGAGCACTGGTATAAGTGTTATAAAGTACGTCAATTACTGCTATACACTTACACAGATCCCTGTGGTTGTCAAATTCCCTGAACACTACATTTTGGAAGAGCCCTCAGGACCATAAATCTAAATTCTGTATCTTGTGGAAGAGAGCTTTATAGCACAAAGTACAAAGAAAAGACTTTTGAGGATACACAGATAAAAATCTTCATGAAGAATATGAAAATAAGTTTATCTCAAATCAGATAATCTAATGACTTTTAAGATGCCTATGATTTGCTTTTTAAACAGTAGGCAATGAAAACAATGTTTTGTGTAGAATATACTGTGACTTAAAAATAGCATTTGCAAAAATTGTTTCTTTTCATTTGCAAACTATTAATAGCCAAATTCATCTAGAGCAAGTGTTCCTCTGAAGGTATGATCCTCTAAAGCTCTGCTTTATAAAATGCCAAGCAAAATTTCCCTTATATGGCCAAATAAGTTAAGGAGGAAATATCCAAACTCAGAGAAAAAATTACCAGTCTCTAAGAAAAAATATATATACATTTGGAAAGGTTCATTGGCCTGTAAATACTGTAAAACCAAAGTCTACAGTACATTTTACCCTAAATACTAAAAAAAAAAAGTCATAGGAGTTTTCAATAGGCAAAGGAGATATAAGTATTCTGTATTTTTAATATAAAGAGTACAGCTTAAAGCTTCTAATGGAATCACGATAAGTTCAACAACATGTAGTTCAACAACATGATGTCACCATGCAGTAAGGAAGTCCTTCGACAAAAACAGCACACACATACACACACGTTTTGTGCATTTAATTTTCTGGTAACTAAAAAAATCCTATGCAGCTTTCCACTTCCTTTAGAAGAAAATCTTCTCTAAAGTACAGTTCTAAGGATTAGAATGATAAATTTTCACAAGGAATATTCTTTCAAGAAACCTCTTAAGACCTTCTACTTAGGAACCCTTACACATGCCTGATACCGCAGGTGGGAGTGCACGTGATAGGGGAGAGCTGCAGGAGTAAAGCAATGCGGACAGAAACAACAGGAATCAAGAGGAGTAGGTCGAGTTTGTGAAAACAATGGAGAGATGCCATCAAGTGGCTGAAGAAAGAATTATTCAAGTAGGGAACGGTTTTCCTAGACATTGCCATCTGGTGGCCAATGTTGGAAATCATTTTAGACTGATAACACTATACAACATGAATATTGGTCTTTCATGTGGTCCATAATTTAAAGGTTGAGGATTCTCCATTACCGTGACCATAGGAAATCCCATTGACAACCTTTATTATGCCTTTTAGAGTGCTGAAATATTCTTAAGAAGTATTAATGATTGATGGATTATCAATGTCAATTCTAAGAGAGAGGGGAACTATATTGAAAATTATTACACCTGGCTTAACGATTTCTAGGGAACTTTTCCATGATAAACTCAAATTGAGTAGATATTTGCAACTCTATTTGAAGCTACAGGGTTTTGTTTTTTAATGCTTATTTTTGAGAGAGAGAGAGAGAGAGAGAGAGAGAGAGAGAGAGAGCGCGCGCGCATGAATATGAATATGCACAGGGGAGGGACAAACTCCGAAGCAGGCTCCAGGCTCTGAGCTGTCAGCACAGAACCCGACTCAGGGCTCGAACTCACAAACCGTGAGACCATGACCTGAGCCAAAGTCAGATGCTCAATCGACTGAGCCATCCAGGAGCCCCAAAGCTATAGGGTTTTTGTTTTTGTTTTTTTAATTAGCTCAAGAGATTTTTATTTTTCCTTTCCATACCCACTGGCAGCCTAATGGTAGGATCTTAGTGTTTTCTGTTATTGCTCTCATTCTGCTTTTTTGCTTTTCACCTTAAACGTACTTTAGAGATCACTTGATTAATTCAGTTCCATCTTCAAAAAATATTTAACAGTCTTTGTCAAACTGATCTATAATGGTGAGCAAAATAGACCTAAGCCTACCCTCAAGAAGATTATAACCCAGTGTAGGTGATAAACACTTGTTGATTCATTTAAAATATACATATTAAACATACACATTTCTTAGGCTGTGTTCAGGGATATATTAGGAAAAAACATCAACAACAAAAAAGGGGTTCCTACTCTAAAGGAATGCTCCGTGGCATAGAGGAGGAAGTGAACAGAGTTTGTAATAAGGACTTTTCCCAGGGAAGTGACATTTAGGCTATTCTGAGAGAAATGAAAAGCAGCCAGTAGAGGTAAAAACAGGAGAGAAGAGCTAAGGGAAGAGCACTGTAGGTGCATATGCAGAGGTCCTGATGGGGGCAAAATCGCTAAAGCACGCTGAACAAGGTGGACAGTGCTACGACTTGAGGTTGGAGATAGGAGGGAGCAGCTCACTGCAGCACCTAGTAGGTCATGGGAAGGAGTCTGACTTCATTTATGAGCAGTGAAAAGCCACTGAAGGGATTTAATCACAAGGTAACAGTTTGACTTGTTTCCAAAACATGAGTACAGCTGCCATTGGGCAGATGAATGGATGGTAGGAAGGGAGGGAATTCTCATACTTTAAGAGAAAGTTTCCTTTCACTTTTTTTCTAAAAGGAAAAATAAATTAATCTATTGAAACTACGTCACAGTTTTTTGCCATCTGCCTTCTGCAGCGGATCCCAATTTTTGACTTGCAAGTAGTTTTGACTTGCAAAACACTTTTTTACTTCCTGATATATACGCTGGGGCTCAGGAACAGGAGGTGATGCTCATTCCGCTTCATACTCCACTTTCCCATCTGAACTCTTTCACAGCACTTATCTTACCTGCCCATGAATTAACCCGGGAATTTTGCATTCATCTTCCCTCCATGACTAGAAAATTAGCCGTGTCGTTTTTTTTCTTTTCTGCAATATCAGAATACCCTTTGTATTTGGTGACTTCATTATACATATTTAAATGAAAATTCAAGTATAATACTAATCCCTTGTACTATGGAATTGTCAAGTTAGAATCTTCACCTCCCCAAATGAGAATTTAGATCCAAGCTCATTTATCTGAAGTTTTCTAATTATGGCCAGTTGAGGTAGAATACATGATTCTTTATAAAACGGCTCTTCAGACAAAAGGAATAAAGCATACTGGGATGTTTTTTCTTGAGCACTTAAGTCATATTCTAGATTCTGTTCATTTTTTATTTTTTAAGCTAGCATACCTGCTTACCTGACACTGACTTTGTTTTTTCCTGTTTCTGAAAACGATGAAAATTTGTGACACTAACCACCTCTGTCTCAGGGTCTCCCTCATATACACATAATCATGAGAAAGTCCCTCAGCAGGACCAACTTTTTGCAGCATAAAATTGTGTAGCTTTTATTGGGAATTTTTAGTAACTAAAAGTAATGACTTTCCTGCATCTAGGGAGCCAGGAGGGGCCTTATCTTCCGGGAAGTTGATTTAACACAGGAGAAACAAGTCTGAAATGGTGCATAAATCCCTTTCATTACGTAACTCACTCGAGTTTTTCACTCCAAATTTGGTTCTGCATCTTGGGGCTCCCATGGCACCAGGGACTTACCTCTAGAGAACTACATTCCAACTCTATACAGTAATGGCTTATTTCCTACATCTGTCTTCCTCGTTAAAATGTATGTCTCTGTGGGCAGTTTCTTGACAGTCTTTGTATCCCCAGCATCTGATTCATTGTAAGATGCTCAACACATGTATGATGAAGAAAGAAAAAGGACTGTCAGCACTAGTTGAAAGTTTTTCTCACTCAAAGGCAAGTTTTTACTTCACAGTGAGGAACTACACGTTACGTATTAGATAATTCGCAATCAGGGGCAATTTAGGCCTCCAGGGGACATATGCCAGTATCTGGAGAAATTTCTAGTTGTCACAGCTCACAGGGGGGATTTTGCTACTGTCATTTAGTTGATAGAGGCCAGTAATGTTGTGCGACCCACGCAATGCCCAGGGTAGCCGTCTACAACACATCACAGGATCCAAGACACGTCAGTAGTGCCGAGGTTGAGGTATTCACGTTTAGATTAAGAGTTTGATTACTGAGTGGCTCAGTCTGTTAAGCGTCCGACTTTAGCTCAGGTCATTATCTCACGATCTATGGGTTTGAGCCCCGCATTGGGCTCAGAGCCTGGAACCTGCTTCAGATTTTATGTCTTTCTCTCTTTGCCCCACCCACGCTCACACAGGCACTCGCGCGCACTCTCTCAAAAATAAACATTAAAAATTTTTTTAAGTTCAATTACTCTTTACACCTATTAAAATTGTACAGCAGCCCCAATTTATCCTACTAGAAACTTTTCTGATTCTTTCCAAAATCTTATGATCTACCGAAACAATTTTTGTAAGAGTTTGAATGCAACAACATTTTAGCATACTGGCCTTGTAGATCTTTAGATGGTTTGTGAAAGCTTTATGTGTACATGGTGCTGAGGTAAAATACAAGATGGAGACGAAACTTGAACATTCACTGCATACACAAACCCATTTACCGCATGAAACCAAAACTCAATCCAGCTGATTTCATGATCACAAGTAAAATTTGGGTGATTTCTTACAAATGCGTCTGACAATCCTAAAATTTAAGTTATCTTCCTAAAATGGTTTAAGATAATCACTTTTAACCAATCTTCTTCCTGGCAACCCCTGTTGTAATAACCAATCATTGTTCAAGGTTAAACAATTTCCTCATTTTTATTTTAAAAGCCATCGTATAACATTATGCCTCAGCGCTTTTATAGCAGTTTTGGATTTGAAAGCTCCCAGTTCGTCAACTCTTCTAATGTGCACAGTAATCTCTTAGTAAATACTACTTTACTGATCCAGTTTTATTTTTTACTGTTTTTGCATTTCTGACAACAGTAAGATCAAATCTTATGCAGCCTTTCAAGGGCAGAGAAGGGAAGGACAAGGAGTAAATGAGCAACTCTTCTTCCTTATCTCTTATTTAAGTAATGTTGGCAGAAATTTCCCAAATATCAGAAGACAGCCCCTACATCTTTCATCAATCACCTTCATTCCAGCAAAGCCACTCCCAGTGTTAGACTATGCTTATTTCTGTAGCTGTGGAACTGTCCTTCCTTTAGCCAGTCTACCCAAGTTCACCAAAAAATATATATATACATATATTAAAAAATGAAAATAAAGAAGTCCTTACATCTACGTTCAATCCACTGCTGGGCCTACCTTAAGCAAACATAACCAGAACCGACTATTGTGACCATGTCTGTTGATGTCTGCCTTCTCACCACTGCAAAGCTAAAACATCTGGCTTCCCTAAATGGTCAAGTGTTCTGTTGTTTTTTAACTACTTTTTAAAACTCTCGCTTTAAAGAAAATCCTGGCTGGTTAGTCAATTTGGGGTCTCCTGAACTAGGAAACAAGAAAATGAAAATCAAAGAAGGCTTTAAAGGAATACACCATCACACCTGTTGGCTGGCCAAGCATTCACCCACCCTGAGTTTACAACCACTACCCTAACTCATCCTGGATATCCTCTCCATCCTCATGTGTCTCTGCTAAAACAACCTAGTAACACGAAATATATAAAAATAAGTTAAAAGACATATGCTAAGCAGAAACTGAAAAGAGAAAAGCGTGACAATATTATTTTGCCTGATGATCTTTAAACATGGGTAAAAACATGTCTTTGCTACCTACTAAATGAGCCCTTTTGGTTCTTGTGACCTTGGGAAAGTCTTTTATCCTGTTCCAGTGCCATTTTCTTAAGTGTAATAATACGGGTTCTATATGCCTCTTGATTGTATCAACTATCCTGTTATTACCCTGAGTAAATTCATTATCCGAATATCCTTTCTTTTGGGATAAAGCCAACTGGGCTGTTTGCCTCTTACAGACAGCTGTTGCCACAATTATCGTGTTTTCAAAAATGAGTGATCTACAGCCAACCAAGAGGAAGCGGTTAAATCAAAAGATTAAAAAAAAAAAAAAAACTATTGTTTCTCCTTTGATCTCCTTCCAAGATCTGAGATGTGACATATTCAACAGTGATTTCAGCCCCTCTGAAGGCCATTTTGTTCCCTTTCTCTTTTCTTCAGAGATATGGTAACCACGAATGCAAAAAAGAGCAAAGGTAGGAAGTAATCTTCAAAGTATTAAATTCTCATTTGTTATGGGGTCATCTCTTTCTACTACACAATGAAGTTGAAATTCAGATGCCAGTCCTGCTGGTAATTATTTCATGTCTGAAGTTACAGTGTGTTAATTAGTAACTATAGTCTTGCCTCTGTGACTTTGTTACAGTCCTAACTGAATTGCACTGGATCTCTCTCTTCCAACAAGATACCCATTCCCGTCCAACACGAGCATTAATCCTTTTCTTACCGAGCACCACTCTGTGCGTGCCAGAACACAATATTTAAGAACACTGACTGTTAAGGAATTCCTAGTCGGGCACAGAATGGTGGGGTGGGGGAAGCTATATACAAATATTTTATTTTTAATCAAGTGGGATAAGAACTCCAGGAGACATCAGTACCGGGGGGATACTGGAGAAAGAAACCCATTGCTTGGGTGGGTCAGAGCAAGTTTTACAGAGATGAATCTTGAAGGATGAAGACAATCATCAGGCAAGGAAGGCAGGGGAAAACATTTCAGGGCATGAGAGCAGTATAGCCAAGACCTGACAATATATAGGATGTTGGATCCAGATAGGTAGAGTTTGACAGGACCAAAACAGAAGTGTGTGTGTGAAAGAACACGTGTGGTGTGTACAGCCAAGGTGATAACAGAGGGCTGACCATAGCAGCTCTCATAAAGCGTGCTAAAGAATTAGTGCTGCAGCTTCTAGGTCATTGTGAATTTTGAAGGTTTAAAGAGGCAAACAAAATAGTATTTCATAAAGTGCATCCCATGAATCAGCAGGTCCTCTCTTGGTGGACTTTCAAAAAAATTTTTTTTCATCAGTAAATTTTAGGAGAGATTTTGTATTACAACAGCCTTTTAGAAAACCATAATGTGTAAATTCCTGGGGCGCCTGGGTGGCTCACTCGGTTAAGCGTCGGACTTCAGCTCACATCCTGATCTCATGGTTCTCGGCTCAGGTCACAAACTCACAGTTCATGGGTTCGAGCCTCATGTCAGGCTCTGTGCTGACAGCTTGGAGCCTGGAACCTGTTTAGGATTCTGTGTCCCCTCCTCTGTGCCCCTCCCCAGCTCATACTTCATCTCTCTCATAAATAAATATTTAAAAAGTTTTTAATTAAAAAATATGTGTACATCTAAAAGCTCTGAAAAATCTTACAACGAAGGATCCTGTTTAACATGATATAACCCAGAATTTCCCTAACGTGTTATTTTTAACTTTCTGCAGAATGAGTGTTTGCAGAGCAATATGGAAAAGCCTGCTAATGTACTTAGATTTGCATTTTCGAAGAACTGTTTAAGGTCATTTTCTTAAACATTCTAGTAGATGGATTAGAAGAAGAAATAGGTAGAAAAGTATTAGAATAGTACAGATCAAGGTGTCAAGGCCTTCAGTTAATCAGACAACAAAAGAGATGAGCTCTTAGATAAAGTGTATTTAGAGGAGACATTTTAGAGACTACTGTAACTGACTGGACAGGGGGATGGGATGGGCACCATGTAAGAGAGGAGGAGGAGAAAATGGACCCCATGTTGTCAAACAGGGCAATTTAGTAGATGGGGCATCATGGGACAGAAGAGGGATATGGGAGGAAGAGCAGGTTGGGTGCAAAATAATGATTTCAGTCCTGGTGCAATGAAAATCTACATGCCATGGGCTCAATGGCTGTTCAATAAAAACTGTGAGGACTAAAATATTACACATAAAATATTTTTCAATATAATAGGAAAGGTATGGGCCTGTCAGGCTACTTAAACTATTTTCTTTACATATTTATATAAACCTATAAATTGAATTTGCACCACAAAAACTTGTGTATTTATAACACTCTTAAGGGAAATACTTTCACAAAACCTGTCATCACAAACACATGTCTCTTTATCACATCTGCACTTGCAGGCATACTGATTTTTTTAAGCTGAGACCAGCAGAGGGCTGGTGGCTCTTTTGATAATGTCTTTTGATAGCTCAGACTCCACCATTATAGCTGATATCCTGGTAGCTGAATAAATGATCTTATTTTTCATTCAGAAGTTTGACCACTTCCTGAGAACAAAGCAACTGTTGTAATAAACTACATAAAATTGGGGGAAGGGTTATCTGGTCATTGTATGTTAATTGCTCTGTAGGAGAATTTGCTTGCACTCATTTCCTAAATATTCATACCTCAAGAACATACATCTGAAGTTTTCATCTCTTAAAAGCATCAGGACCTACATTTCCAAAAATGATTTTATTAACACTGTTAAGTGATATTGTTCTTTCAGTCAAAAGTGGATGAATGACACAAGTTACAGAAACAAAAACCTTATACGGCATAAGTTTTTACAGTCACATTTTTTAGGTATATTACGTGGCAACCATTAATGTATCATTAAATGTGAAGTGGGTGCTGTTATTAACCCCACTTTATAGGTGGGGAAATTGAATTTAAGTAGGGTGCCCAAGTTCATGCACCAAAGCTGGTAATCAGATAGAGATAGGTTGGCTCCAGAGTCTGAGCTCTTGACCCTCAGGCCGTACCTTATTTGCACTCGCCCAGAAGTGACCTTTCAAAGCTTATGCCCCTGATGTCCCCATGGCTTGTGTTTATTATAAGCAGCACAATCTTTCCATCATCTGGATTTTGTATATTGAGAGTAGTTTCCTCTTAGCTCTTACTTTCCTATTCTAAAATAAATGACTTAGATAAGCTGGTATTCACCTTGTAAGATTTTCTTTTTAATTTCCATCCCCAGAGGCAATGTTTTTATTGTTCAGAGGTCATTCCTTCAAAATATACCAACACATTAAATAAAGATCTTCCTGTGTGATTGCTGAACACCAGGTAATTACTTTACAACATTCATCATATTTAATCTTTTTAACATAAACAGAGTATTTTACATACAAGCAATCTGAGCTCCAAAGGGATGGATAACTTTTACCTGGTTCCAGTACCCTGAAACTTGTCCTCTTAAAACTTCCAGGGGGGAGGAGCCAAGATGGTAGAACAGCATGGAAGTTTTTTATGGGTCTCACCTCCATGAAATACAGCCAGACCAACACTAAACCATCCTACACACCTAGAAAACTGATTGGAGGATTAACACAACAATCTGCACAACCTGAACCACAGAATTCAGCAGGTACGCAGCACAGACAGGTGAATTTGGGGAGCGAGAAGCCACTAAAGGTAGGGAACTACTTTTGCAGGTAGAGAGAGGACAGAGACGGGGGGGGGGGGGGGGGGGGGGGAGGGGCATACAGGAAAAGCACCCCCTTTCCAAAAGCAGCTGGGGACAAAGTGGAAAATTAGAAACAGCCACAGGGACTAAACTAAAAAGGGAGAAAAGAGAAAGGAGAGGGTTTAAATTCCACTAAGACTAAACAAGGGGAGCGCAAAGGCTGCAACTCCACAGCTCAATACCTGGCAGTGCTCTGGTAGGAAAGGTGAATCCCCAGGAACAGAGTGGGGTCTGGGAGGTTCTCAGGCCACACGGGGGAAAAGTGGTTCCACTGCTGGAAGGACATTTGGTAGAGACTGTTGAAGCCAGCTGGTCCCAGCAGACCCCAGAAGGCAGCCACATTCGCTGGTGTGGGGGCAAGGTCATTAAGGGTGAATCCTGGTGCCAGATGTCTGTTGTGATTTTCCATAATCCCTGAAATGCTGCTGCTACACTGTCTCGCGAACTTTTTCTGGAGCAGGCTGGCACCTGGCCGCAGTCTCGGGGCTCCGGCAGCAGCAGGGTCCAGCAGGCGTTCCTGGGTGCAGCCGATATTTGGCCATTACTTGGTGAGACCCTCCCACAGAGGAGCAGAATGGGTCAAAGCCACAGTCCTTTGGAAGTAAGGAGCCAGGGAAAACAGCCACATCTGAGACAAAACTCAGGAGAGAGGTACTGCCTGGGGCCTGGTCACGGAGAGTGAAAAAACAGGGAGCAGACAAGACCTGAAGACAGAGGACGGGTGTGCAATTGCTGATCTGGGAAAAGAGATTGGCTAGCTGGGTGGCGCCATTTTCACCGATCCTGCACATGCACATAGACACCTACAAGCCCTGCCACAATCCACCCCAGTAGGGTAGCAGCACCATCTAGTGGAGTGCAGAGCTGTTACACTGAGCCCCACCCAACTGGGCCAACTTGACGATTGAAGAACACAAGTCTCACCGCTGGATTAGTTTATGGACTATAAAGAGCTACACAGACTGACTTCTAGGGGAAAACGAAACAATTGCAGTCCTACTTCAATCTGTTAGCAGGTTCATCTATTCAATTTTCTTTTTTTTCTCTTTTACAATTCTTTTTCTTGAATACAGAAAGAAAAAATTCATTTTTTTCAATTTTTATTAAAAACATTTGTTAATTTTTATTACTATATTTTTTACTTTTGTGTGAATTTTTTCAAATTCTATTTTACTTCCATCATTTTACTTTAGTCTGCTTCAGTGTATTCACCTTTTCAAATTTCAAACAATTTCTTTTTTTTTCTTTTTCATTTCTTTTTCTTGAATGAAGAAAAACCTCTTTTACTTTCAATTTCTATTAAAAATATTTTTAATTTTTGTTACTCTATTTTTTGCTTTTGTATAATTTTTTTTCAAATTCTATTTTACTTCCATCATTTTCTTTTAGTCTACTACAGTGTATTCACTTTTTCAAATTTTCAAACGGTTTTTTTTCTTTTTTCTCTTTCTTTTTTCTTAAATACAGAAAAAAAATTCATGTATTTAATTTTTACTAAAACCTTTTTTAATTATTTCTACTACATTCTTTACTTTTGTGTATATTTTTTTCAAATTCTGAAATACCCCCATCATCTCATTTTAGTCTACTTCAGGGTATTCATTTTTTCAAATTCTCAAACGATTTTTTTCCTCCCCCTGCCTTTTTTATCCTCTCACTGTCAAACCACTTTCAACACCCAGACCAAAACACACCTATGATCTAGCATCATCTATTCGATTTGTGTGTGTGTGTTTAATTTTTAATTTTACTATTTTAATTTTAATTTTTTTATTTCAATTTTTCTACCTCATTAATTCATTTTCTCCCTTCAAAATGACAAAATGAAGGAATTCACCCCTAAAGAAAGAGCACAAAGAAATGACAGCCAGGGATTTAACCAACACAGATACAAGCAAGATGTCTGAACCAGATTTTAGAATCATGATAGTAAGAATACTAGCTGGAGTCGAAAATAGAGTAGAATCCCTTTCTGCAGAGATAAAAGAAGTAAAAAATAGCCAGAATTAAACATGTTGTAACTGAGCTGCAATCACGGATGGATGCAGCAGTGGCAAGGATGGACTAGGCAGGACAGAGAATTAGCGATATAGAAGACAAACTTATAGAGAATAATGAAACAAAAAAAAAGAGGGAGATTAAGGCAAAAGAGCACTATTTAAGAATTAGAGAAATCAGTGACTCATTAAAAAGGAACAGCATCAGAATCATAGGGGTCCCAGGAAAGGAAGAGAGAGAAATAGGGGTAGAAGGGTTATGTGAGCAAATCATAGTGGAAAACTTTCCTAACCTGGGGAAAGACACAGACATCAAAATCCAGGAAGCACAGAGGACTCCCATTAGTTTCAACAAAAACCAACCATCAACAAGGCATATCATAGTCAAATTCACAAAATACTCAGACAAGGAGAGAATCATGAAAGTAGCAAGGGAAAAAGTCCCTAACCTACAAGGGAAGACAGATCAGGTTTGCAGCAGACCTCTGCACAGAAAGTTGGCAGGCTACAAAGGAGTGGTGGGATATATTCAGTGTGCTGAATCAGAAAGAAATATGCAGCCAAAAATCCTTTGTCCAGCAAGGCTGTCATTCAAAATCAAAGTAGAGATAAAAAGTTTCCCAGACAAACAGAAATTACAGGTGTTTGTGACCACTAAACCAGCCCTGCAAGAAATTTTAAGGGGGACTTTCTGAGGGGAGAAAAGATGAAAAGATACTTATAAAAATAAATACCAAAAGCAACAAAGATTAGAAAGGACCAGAGAACACAACCAGAAACTCCAACTCTACAAGCATCATAATGGCAATAAATTCCTATCTTTCAGTACTCACTCTAAATGTCAATGGACTCAATGCTCCAATCAAAAGACATAGGGTAACAGAATGGATAAGAAAACAAGATCCATCTATATGCTGTTTACAAGAGACCCGCTTTAGACCTAAAGACACCTTCAGATTGAAAATAAGGGGATGGAGAACCACCTATCATGCTCCTGGTCAACCAAAGAAAGCCAGAGTAGCCATACTTAGACAATCCAGACTTGAAAATAAAGACTGTATCAAGAGATGCAGAAGGGCATCATATCATAATCAAGGGGTCTATCCACCAAGAAGACCTAACAATTATAAACATTTATGCACCAAATGTGTGAGCACCCAAATATATAAATCAATTAATCACAAACATAAAGAAACTCATTGATAGTACCACAATAGTAGGAGACTTCAACACCCCACTCACAGCAATGGACGGATCATCTAATCAAAAAATCAACAAGGAAACAATGGCTTTGAATGACACACTGGACCAGATGGACTTAACAGATATATTCAGAACATTTCATCCTAAAGCAGCAGAATATACGTTTTTCTCCAGTGCACATGGAACGTTCTCCAGAACAGACCATATACTGCGACACAAATCAGCCCTAAGTACAAAAAGGTCGAGATCATACCATGCATATTTTCAGACCACAACGCTATGAAACTCAGAATCAACCACAAGAAAAAAATTGGAAAAGTAACACATACTTGGAGACTGAAGAACATCCTACTAAAGAATGAATGGGCTAGCCAAGCAGTTAAAGAGAAAATTAAAAAGTATATGGAAGTCAATGAAAATGTTAATACCACAACCCAAAAACTCTCGGATGCAGCAAAGGCGATCCTAAGAGGCAAGTATATAGCAATCCAGGCCTTCCTAAAGAAGGAGGAAAGCTCTCAGATACACAACCTAACCTTACACCTTAAGGAACTGGAAAAAGAACAGCAAATAAAACCCATAACCAGCATAAGCCAGGATCTAATAAAGATTAGAGCAAAAATTAATGCTATTGAAACCAAAAAAACAGTAGAACAGATCAATGAAACCAGAAGCTGGTTCTTTGAAACAACAAAATTGGTAAACCACTAGCCAGTTTGGTCAAAAAGAAAAAGGAAAGGACCCAAATAAAATCAAGAATGAAAGAGATCACAACCAACACAACAGAAATAAAAACAATAAGAGACTATTATGAACAACTATATGCCAATAAAATGGGTAATCTGGGAGAAATGGACAAATTCCTAAAAACATATACACTACCAAAACAGAAACAGGAAGAAATAGAAAATTGAACAAACCCATAACCAGTAAGGAAACTGAATTAGTAATCAAAAGTCTGCCAAAAAACAAGAGTCCAGGGCCAGATGGCTTTCCAGGGGAATTCTACCAAATGTTTAAGCAAGAGTTAACACCTATTCTCTTGAAGCTGTTCCAAAAAAAGACAGAAATGGAAGGAAAACTTCCAAACTCTACAAAGCCAGCATTACCTTGATTCCAAAACCAGACAGAGACCACACTAAAAAGGAGAACTACAAACCAATTTCCCTGATGAACATGGATGCAAAAATCCTCAACAAGATATTAGCCAACTGGATCCAACAATACGTTAAAAAAATTATTCACCATAACCAAGCGGGATTTATACCTGGGATGTAGGGCTAGTTCAATATCTACAAAACAATTGTTGTGATTCATCACATCAATAAAAGAAAGGACAAGAAACACATGATCCTCTCAATAGATACAGAGAAAGCCTTTGACAAAATACAGCATCCTTTCTTGATAAAAACCACCAAGAAAACAGAGACTTAAAGATCATACCTCAAGATCATAAAAGCCATGTATGAAAGACCCAACGCTAATTATCATCCTCAATGGGGAAAAATTGAGAGCTTTCCCCCTAATGTCAGGAACAAGACAGGGATGTCCACTCTCAGCCTCTGCAATCAGACAACACAAAGAAATAAAAGGCATCCAAATCGGCCAGGAGGAGGTCAAACTTTCACTCTTCACAGATAACATGATACTCTATATGGAAAACCCCAAAGATTCCACCAAAAAACTGCTGGAACTGATCCATGAATTCAAGCAAAGTTGAAGGATATAAAATCAATGCACAGAAATTGGTTGCATTCCTATACACCAATAATGAAGCGACAGAAAGAGAAATCAAGGAATCGATCCCATTTACAGTTGCACAAAAAACCATAAAATACCTAGGAATACATCTAACCAAAGAGGTGAAAAATCTATACACTGAAAACTATAAAAAGCTTATGAAAGAAATTGAAAAAAAGACACAAAGAAATGGAGAAAGATCCCATGCTCCTGGATAAGAAGAACAAATATTGTTAAAATGTCCATAATACCTAAAGCAATCTATATATTCAATGCAATCCCTATCAAAGTAACACCAGCATTCTTCACAAAGCTAGAATAAATAATCCTAAAATTTGTATGGAACCAGAAAATACTCCAAATAACCAAAGCAATCTTGAAAAAGAAAACCAAAGCAGGAAGCATCACAATCCCAGACTTCAAGCTATACTAAAAAGCTGTAATCATCAAGGCAGTATGGTACTGGCACAAGAACAGACACTCGGATTAATAGAACAGAATAGAGAACCCAGAAATGGACCCACAAATGTATGGGCAACTAGTCTTTGACAAAGCAGGAAAGAATATCCAATGGAATACAGTCTCTTCAGCAAGTGGTGCTGGGAAAACTGGACAGCAACATGCAGATGAATGAACCTGGACCACTTTTCTTACACCATACAAAAAAATAAACTCAAAATGGATTAAAGACCTCAACGTAAATAAGACAGGAAGCCATCAAAATCCTCAAGCAGAAAGCAGGCAAAAACCTCTTTGATCTTGGCTGCAGCAACTTCTTATTCAACAGGTCTCTGGAGGCAAGGGAAACCAAACCAAAAATGAACTTCTGGGACCTCATCAAAATAAAAAGCCTCTGCACAGTGAAGGAAACAATTAGCAAAACTAAAAGGCAACCGACAGAATGGGAGAAGGTATTTACAAATGACATATCAGATAAAGGGTTAGTATCCAAAATCTATAAAGAATTTATCAAACTCAACACCCAAAAAACAAATAATCCAGTGAGGAAATGGGCAAAAGACATGAATAGACACTTCTCCAAGGAAGACATCCAGATGGCCATCTGACACATGAAAAAATGCTCAACATCACTCATCATCAGGGAAATACAAATCAAAACCACACCTCACACCTGTGAGATATGTGAGATACCACATCATACCTGTCAGAATGGCTAACATTAACAACTCAGGCAACAACAGATGTTGGCGAGGATGCAGAGAAAGACGATCTCTTTTGCACTGCTGGTGGGAATGCAAGCTGGTGCAGACACTCGAAAACAGTATGGAGGTTCCTCAAAAACCTAAAAATAGAACTACCCTACAATCCAGCAATTGCACTACTAGGCATTTATCCAAGGGATACAGGTGTGCTGTTTCGAAGGGACACATGCACCCCCATGTTTATAGCAGCACTATCAACAATAGCCAAAGTACGCAAAGAGCCCAAATGTCCCTCGATGGATGGATAAAGAAAATGTGGTGTGTGTGTGTGTGTGTGTGTGTGTGTGTGTGTGTGTGTATACACAATGGAGTATTACTCGGCAATCAAAAACAATGAAATCTTGCCATTTGCAACTACATGGATGGAACTGGAGGTTATTATGCTAAGTGAAATTAGTCAGAGAAAGACAAAAATCATATGACTTCACTCATAAGAGGACTTTAAGAGACAAAACAGATGAACATAAGGGAAGGGAAACAAAAATAAAATAAAAACAGGGAGGGGGACAAAACAGAAGAGACTAATATGGAGAACAAACTGAGGGTTACTGGAGGAGGTGTGGGAGGGGGGATGGGCTAAATGGGTAAGGGGTATTAAAGAATCTACTTCTGAAATCATTGTTTCACTATATGCTAACTAATTTGGATGTAAATTTAAAAAAAAAGAAATAACATTTAAAACACACACAAAAAAAAAAACTTATAGACTACATACTATTGGAGGTAATTATGATGGATTCATAACCTTAGTTTCTTAATGATAATCATTATAGTTGAATACCTGACTTCCTCAATTTTAACAGTACATTTATGTCAATGGCTTTAAGGAAAATTGGAAAAAAAATAAAATCACAATAATCCCACCATTTACAGTAACTGATTCATTTTTTCTCTTATAAAACTTATGGTACTGATTTTACTTAACATTTAAGTTTTTTCACAGCTATCATTTGTAATGGCTCCATCTTCTTTCACTTAGTTGACATTGTAACTTAATCTCCTCTCATTGATATGCATTTAGTTTGCTCACAACTAGGTATTTTTTAAATGTTCTAGCGACCAAATGTGTACATGGGGTTTTTTTCCACTCTCTTCGGTTATTCTACAGAATTAAGTTTTTTTAAAGGTTTTTTTTTTTGTTTTGTTTTGTTTTTTTTTTTTATAACAAGCAGGTGACTCACAGGGCAGGCAAACGACTCTTTTGTTTCAAGTTTACTTCCAAGACCATGAGAAAGGAAAGGCAATGAAGTCTTCTGCGACTCTAACAGTATCTTCATTTTTCAGTTCTTCCACCCATAGTTCATGGAGTTCATCACAGATCTCCATGGAATGGTCAGTTAACACAGGATATGTGTACAATGACACATTCCTTGTGCTAATTTACCTTGGCTTATTTACCTTCTCTCTATAACCCTTAGATTGTTCTCCATACAGGACACAAGCAAGGCTATCTGTTGATTTTGGGATAATCCCAGTGAGTCCAGCAGTAAGGTGTCTATGAATATAGAGAAGGGCCACAGAATCAGCTGAGGAAATAACCACCCGAGGTCTCAAATAGACAACCTTCTCCCCTATTCTGATTTGAACTAATCCCTATCCCTTGGTCTAAGCCCTCAATTAATGCCATCACGGTTAACCCAATTAAGATTCTGAAGTGCAAGGGAAAGGAAGGCAAAGTGACAAAAGGGTCATGAGCTGAGGAAGAAAAGTCCACTGTGGAATGGCATTCTCCCTCTAGAAGCTGGAGAGAGTTGACAATAATGGAACGTAGCTACCTTATCTTCTCTACTGTCTCATATACCCAGGAAACAAAAGTGGATGCTGTTTCAGTAATCACATTAAATGACCCAAAGGAGAGTCCCCAAATCAGCAAAGGAGTAGCATCAGAAGAAAATAACAGATGAGCCTTCACCACCTGCAGGGTCTGTGAGCTTTACACCCATTTACTTTTGATCCTGACAAAACCTCTCTAAGGTGGGAACCACTGCTACCCATCTTACAGATGAGGAAATCAAGTCTAGCAAATTTGGGTTGACTTACTCAAGATTTCCTGTCAACAGAACCTGATTAAGAGCCCAGCAAAGCATAACTCTCAGATCTGCACAGGAACCTCTAATACCTCTCTGGGTTTCTGTAAGCTTCATTTCTGCCTTTTTCCTCACATTTTAAAACTATTCCATCTTCCATCCTCTATGTCCCCAAGAACAGTATTTCCAGAATAAGGATATTTTGAGTATGTACTTAATGCCACATTTTTAAAAAGCCTTAGAAGCATGTTGTTTGCCTGTGGGTTTATCATTTTTCATTAATGCAAGAGAAAAAAATGTTTACATCTTACCACAAGGTGTCTTAAAGAAATACACTTAATTTGGATGGTGGCAGAGACAAGTATTTTTATGAGTACAAAACACCCACTCCAATCTCTTAAATCCAAGTGTGGGATCTTTAATATTGTAAAATGGATTAAGGGAAAAGATGAATTGGAGCTTTTGTAACACAAAATACATAAAAGTTAATATATGCACTCTTTTATAAATATACTACCCTTTTTTTAAAAATTGTGTAGGGTTTTATTTTTGAAAGAGATACAGTGAGTGGGGAGGGGCAGAAAGAGCCAGAGACCTAATCTGAAGCAGGCTCCGAGCTGTCAGCACAGAGCCTAACGTAGGGCTCAAAGTCACAGACCGCGAGATTATGACCTGAGCCGAAGTTGGACACCCAACCAAGCCACCCAGACACCCCATGTTACACATTTTTTAAATAATCAAGTTATCACTTTGTGGGTTTAAATTTTGTTTAATTTGAGAGAGAGAGAGCGTGCGCACGCACCCACAAGCCATGGAGAGGTGCAGAGAGAGGACCTTAAATAGGCTCGACACTCAGCATGGAGCCTGATGTTGGGCTTAATTCCACGACCCTGGGACCATGACCTGAGCTGAAACAGAGTCGGATGCTCAACTGACTGAGCCATGCAGGTGCCCTAAATTTTCTTTGAGCATCATGAGATGTCCTAGAGTAGTCACAGAGACCACCTGGGTTATCTTTTTTGACAGTAATTTAAATTGCTCATGTAGTTTATTAAGTTTGTTTTCTCTCACACCCTTTAGAAGAGATTTGGACCAAAGATGGAACTGTAAATTACTAAGACTGATTTTTCCAAATCTTTGACAAGGTGACATTTTAGGATATGTAAGCAAATATGCATGCCAAAGAGCTATTCCTTTATTGTGTCAGCTGAGTATACACATCAAATGAGGCAAAGTTCAAGACTTCCTTGAGTCCAGTTTCACTAAATTTCCCAATGTTTCTCTACCCCCATCATTTGTTTTCAAACATTGGTTTTCAACTGACGCTCAAGTCTCTTTTCATTGCTTTCACTCCTGAGACACTGAGTAGCCTAAGACTCTTCCTAAGTCTATTACAAGTCTCAAGAATGATGGATAATCTCTCTTGATATTAACATTAACGTCTTTAGAAAGGAAAATGTGAATACACCAATGTCCAACAGTTGGCTGGGTTATTTGACTATTTCCTGCTGTATAGTTCTTCCCTCATACAGTCACCTCATTTAACCCATGACTGTTCTCTCTCACATCCTAAATTCAAGTAATGCACTCAACTGAAATCCCCAACTGTCATGGTTATTATCAACTGATGTCATACCCTGATTTCCCTTTGAGGATACAGAGCCTGTCTTTCCACTGAATGTTAACTGAATTGCCATGGCTCCCCCTCTGGCTAGAGTAAGGGATTGGTATTGTAAGGGATTGGTATTTATCTCCAGTTCCAATGCCATGAGTAGCTGACACCCATCAGGACCTCTCAAACCTGAAAGCTCCACTGCAGTCCACATCAGAAAGCTAGGACATTGCTGCTAGTTCCTGGCTTTTTTCACATTCTAGTTCACCCCTGTGGATTCCAATGCAGAATCCTAGTGAACTGAAGCTGGATGAGTTGTCTTCATTTTACCAGGACTTAGGTTCATAGGATTCTGAGCATCGAAACCTGGAGAATAATTTTTTTAAGGATGCCCAAAAGAAGTGTCAAAATAAAACTAACGGTTATGAATATGGACTAACCTGGTAATTTTTATATCATCAGGGAATGATGAAATATAGCAGTCTGAAACTTTATGTCCCAGCAAGGACAAAATCATTGCATTATATGCTAACTACCTTGGATGTAAATTTAAAAAATAAATGACACAAAAATGCAAAAAAAACAGAATAAGGAAAAAATAAAATCACTGAAAATATAAAACAGAAAAACTACTTCTTGGTAGAAATAACCTGCATTAAAAGAAATGCTGTTTAAAAAAAATTAGGACATCAGTGGAAAAACTGGTGAAATACTAATAAACTCCAAAATTAAATTAATATTGTATCACTATTAATCTCAGTTTTCATCATTGTGCTATAGCTCTTTAAGATGTCAATATTGGTGAAATCTGGGTATACAGGAGCTCTCCGATCTATTCTGTCAAATTTTCTGTAAGTCTAAAATTATTTCCAAATAAGTTTTTTTAATAAAAAAAAAGGGGGACACAACCATTTCCTTTTAATAGTAGGTACATACAGTCCATTACACTATTTACACTTTCTTCTTTTCTCTTTTTGTGTCTTGGTCCCTTTCCATTAATTCCCTTCCGGGAATCCTCTAATTCCTTTTCTCTTTCTCCCCCTAACTTCACCTTAAGTGGCAAAATGAGCACAGAAGCCTAAGTAAAATTTTAATGTGTTCTAGGTTTTCTTTAGAAAACAAAATATTAATCCTTTTTTCTTTATTTAAAATATTTTTTAACGTTTATTTATTTATTTTTTTTTTGAGACAGAGACAGAGCATGAACGGGGGAGGGTCAGAGAGAGGGAGACACAGAATCTGAAGCAGGCTCCAGGCTCTGAGCTGTCAGCACAGAGCCTGAGGCGGGACTTGAACCCACAAGCCGTGAGCTCATGACCTGAGCTGAAGTCGGCCACTCAACCGACTGAGCCACCCGGGCGCCCTAAAATATTAATCCTTTGAATGCCATATTCTTTCTCCTCCCCCAAAAAGAAGTCCTGCTAAATGAAGAAAAGTTAATTTTAATTCCACGTGAATCAAGTTTAAAAGAATAAGAGGGAGAGAAACAGAGAGAAAGGGAGAAAGAGAAAGAGATGAAGAATGCTAACCCTGTTAGTCATTAATGGCAAAATCATGGAGTGCCCCAGGACCTATTTTACCAACCTGGAGTACTTGACCCCCTTCATCATCCATCCCACCCATCCAGCCTCCTGGCCTCCTTCCCAGGTCCCATCATCTTTGCTTGACTACCGAAGTTTCTTCACATTCAATTTAACTATCACTTCCTCAGAAAAGTTTCCTAAGAACCCCCGCATTCTCACCCACCATGATAAGCTCTTATATCCTAGAATATTACTTTATGGCACTTATCAAAAATACAGCAAACAAATTATTCATGTAATCATATTTGTCTTCCTTTCTAGATTGGAAGCACCAGGAAGGAAAGATCTGTTTCTGTTTCATTCATCACTGTACTCCAACACCCAGCACAGTGGCTGCCCACAGGGAGTGCTCAGTACCAATAGATGGTTGGGGAACGAATAAAAGGAATGCAAGGACAAATAAATGGATGACAATTTTCCCAAGGACTCTGCACATCAGTCCTTCCAGTTACTCCTGTAGTTCAAAGACAGATTCTGAAGTCCTGAGGAGGCTCTTTACTCTGCCTATTGATCATCTCTGCCTTCCCTGCTCCAAGGACCTCAAACTCCACGGCCCATACCTCACTTCCCATGCCAAGGCTCACTCTCTCGGTCATATTATTATATTTGCTTCTTAGAATGCCCAGAGATCCAAATAGGCACTTATTTGCTGCCACGCTATCTAAATGGACAGGACAGAAGACAGACTTGTGTGATTTTAGCTGTTATTCCCAGCGGGTGATAAATGAGAACACTCATCACATAAGTAAATCAAGCCTCAGCTATTCTTGACTGTTGTATCCATAGCTTCCCAGGTGTATGGACGAGACAGATTATTTTCTTTTTCAGTGTAGTCAAAATCCCTTGAAATCAATCAACTTGAAGGTGTTGTTACAAGTTCTGGTGACTACATGACAAGGAGGCAACTTCGCTGGGAAACATTGCAGTACTTTACATCGATTATTTAAAATGGATTTGAGCTGATTGGTTAACATTTATTAGGTCTCTGATACAACAGAGACTATGAACCAGGTTGTGTCATTATACAGTTATGGTACTTACAACTAAATGTTCTCAATGGGGACCTCCATGTCCTAGTGTAGGTTTGTGGTGGGAATAGCAATTATACTGGTCTCTGGGGAACAGAGAAGGCTTCTCAGAGGAAGGAAGATCTGCATGATCTTAAAAAAAATATTTAAAAATATATATGATTGAAGGACATTTCATCAGGCAGAGCAAACCCTATGTGTAAAGGAATGAAGATAGGAAAGTACATGTCATACTTTCCGGTGGATACCACCTTAATGTGCAGGGTGAGGGCACAGGTAGAGGGTCAACCAATATGTTTTTGAATTGTATAATGAAGGTACACCCCTATTAAAAATACTTTGAATTATAAAGATGTAAAAAGCTTAGTAGATACATCTTTGAAGAGTCAGCAGGTTATATGCAAGATCCTAGAAAGCACCGGTATTCCTGTTCTTGTGTCAAAACAAACATAAGAGAAAATGCCACGTCAAAACCCTTAGACCTGGAGCAAAGGTTAATTTTGTATACATGATTAGGCCAGAGACTATGAACAATTCTATGTGCTACATTTCTTATCGTTGAAATATTTCAAGGGGCAGGATACAAGTATGGCAGGTATTTAAGAGTAAGACTGAATACATTCCTCCTCCAAGTCAGCAAACCATGGCCAGAATCTGAGCACCTACACAGACCAACAGAGCAGAATAATCTCATTTTAAGTAAAAGGCTGCATTTCCTCTTGAGGTTGGAACCACCTTACAAAGGGCAAGACTCAGCACTGGCCAGTGAGCTGGAGGGTTGAAACATGGGTCAAAAGAAAAGCTCTTCTTTCATGTCTGAAGTGAATTCTCTAAAAAGGAGTTAAAATCTGCCTTTTAACAGCATGAAAAGAAACTGGAAATATTGGAGTGAATGACACTCTATAGCAAGTAACAAGGAGAACGTCAACTGCTTGAGCAGAAAAGGAACAGAGTCCTTGAAACATTTATAAAATACCTCCTAGGTGTATTATTGCCTGAAATTCCCTGCGGATTTTGATTCCTATATATGGTCAGGATCCAAAGTACAGCCTCTTTTATGCTGACAAAACAGGAGGTCAAAGCTGCTATAGAGAAGTTGACACTATGTTTAAATCCCTGGATCACTCTTGTTCAATTACTCAACAGAGGAGAATAAATATTTATACATCTCGTCTTTATAGGGGTTTGCACAATATGACCATCAAGGGTAAAAGTCAAGCTTCCTAAGTCTAATTCATTCTATCATTTTAAGTTTTCAATTCCAATTCAGTTGTTAAAATTATACTTTTGTTCCCCATGTAGTCATGCAGTTTTTGTTAATCCTTTGTTTAAAAGATTCAGCATTCTCCCCACACTCAAAATATAGTCCAACGCCCCCATAAGATCCTGTGTCATCTGCCCTTGCTTTTTGGACTTATCCCATACAATTCTCCTTGTTCAGGCTAGTCTTAAGTCTATTGTTTGAAAACTTAAGGGTTTCCCTGCCTCAGTGTCCTAGAATCTGCTGTTCCCTTCAGTTAAAGTGCCCTACACCTCTAAGTATTCACCGAATAGATGGCTACACATTATTCTGGCCTCAGTTCAACTATCCCTTCCTGTGGTAGCCAGCATCCAAGAAGCCCACTAAAGATCTTCACTTTCTAGAATTCATATCCTCCCATGCTGCAGCAGCATTAATATGTGTGACCAATAGAATAGAATGGAAGGGATACAACGTGATTTTGAAGGTGAAGAAAACCTATTGCTGCTCTCACATTACTATCTTGGATCATTGGGTTTGGGGACACCAGTCAACACGTCATGAGGAGACTTGTACAATCATTATGTAAAGATCCACTTGGAAGCAAACTGAAATGTCCTTTCAACAGTCACGGCAGCAGATTCTCCAGCCCTGGTCAAGCTTTCAGATGACTGCAATCTCCTATGAGACTCTGAGATAAAACTACTCAACTACGTCATTACTGAATTCCTGTCTGACAAAAATCACCTAATAGAGTAAAAATTTTTTAAGCAGTTAGGTTTGGGGTAATTTGTTACAAAGCATAAACTCTTACACATTCTCATACTGGTCTCCCCTGACACCCAACCTAAGAAAACCCTAGGCCTGTCACATGTTATGTAATTACTCCATTTTGTCTTTGTTCTCGTACTGAGGCATACCTTATCATCTTGTTCTTTGGTGGTTGTTTATCACTTTTTTACTCCACTGGAACTAAGCTTCTCTAAAGCAGAAACTTTGTCCGCCCAATGCATCAAAGATTAGTCCCAGAATGGGTCATCTAGAGTAGATGCTTAATAAATACCTGGTGGAAAAAATAACTTGATACTCTGGAAATTTGATTTCACTTGTTCTCCATAGCATATAGGAGGTTGGCTAATTGCATCCCTCTCTCATCCTGGGTGGTGGTCACCGGCCTCAGATTCGTATAAGAGTAAGGAAGTATTTGTACCCAACCAAGATGATGAACCAGGGATCTTAGCTATCCCTCAGGCAAAATCTCATGTCCTCAACTGCAGAAAAAAAAAAGGTTTTTTTTTGTTTTTCTTTCTGAATAATAACCACTATTTTTAAAGGAATATCCAATATTCTAGGGTAGAGAATATGAAAATATAGTAGACATGAACAAAATGTAGAGAAGTTTTTGTTTTTAGCAAGAACTGGGAAAACTACTCTAAGATCTGAGTAAGGTAGAAGTAATGATTACTAGGGGGAAAAAAAAGAAGTATCATAATGAGACAGACAAGTAAGGATAATATATATAATCCTTCAGACTACCTAAAAAGATACACATCTGAATTGTCTTAAGCAGTTTTAAGAGCCAAGGAAAAAAATATTGCTGTATTCCAACCACTGCTTCTGCTAAGTTGAACATATTTTTAAAACTTCTACAGAGGTACATGGTTTAAGACTTCACAAGCAGATAGTAGGTATAGCCTATACATAATTCCATCACTGAAAATATGGATAAGAGATCTATATGCAGCCAACATACGTATCTACACACCCTGCATGTATTTTCATGCGGTTTCTTCTAAAAATTCAGTGGGGAAAACTAGATCTGTTCTTGGCTTCATTTCACAAAGCCCTTTCAGCCCCTCTGGCTGAGGTCCTGCCATTTGTACAAAGGCACAGCTGCAGCAAGTGTTTAATCCCAGCTCTCAAGGAGGGAGCAACATTGTACCTCCTCACATCTTCGTGTCCTAGTATCCTCGCCACATGTTTCTATAGGAATGACTTTCCAATCAAAAGACATCAAGGAAAGGCATGCGTGGCACTGTGGTGGAGGATAAAAAGGATCAAGAACTATTATTCTCCCTCCCTGGAGGGGGGGAATCTAGTGGCTCCTCTCCTTCCTCTTGAGGAGAGCAGATCTGTACCACTTATTCCAGACTTGTTTGCCAGATGGAAAGCCTAAAACGTAACTTGGGGTAACAGAGGAAATCCCTCTTAACTCCAAACTCGGGAGGGAGAGCTGTGCTTCAAAGGAATCTTGGAGACAAATCCTGCAAGTAGCAAACTGAAATGAGAGTGAGTCCTTCACATAGTGCCTGGGTGCAAAGGAAGTGTTGGTTTGTTTTAATTTTTAATTTTTTAATTTACATCCAAGTTAGTTAGCATCTAGTGCAATGATTTCAGGAGTGGATTCCAGCAATTTATCCCCTATGTCTAACACCCAGTGCTCATTCCAACAAGTGTCTTCCTTAACACCCCTTACCCATTTAGCTCATGCTCCCATCCACAACCCCTCCAGCCACCCTCAGTTTGTTGTATTTAAGAGCCTCTTAGGTTTTGTCCCCCTCCCTGGTTTTTTGTTTTTTGTTTTGCTTCCCTTCCCTTTTCATCATTTGTTTTGTATCTTCAATTCCACATGAGTGAAGTCATATGGTATTTGTCTTTCTCTAATTTTGCTTAGCATAATACCCTCTTGTTCCATCCACGTTGTTGCAAATGGCAAGATTCTTTTTGATTGCTGAGTCATACTCCAGAATGTGTGTGTGTGTGTGTATCACATCTTTAGCCATTCATCTGTCGATGGACATTTGGGCTCTTTGCATACTTTGGCTATTGTCAATATCACTGCGATAAACATCAGGTTGTGTATGCTGCTTGGAAACTGTATTTTTGTATCCTTTAGGTATACTGAGGAACCTCCATACTGTTTTCCAGAGTGGCTGCACCAGCTTGCATTCCCACCAGCACTGGAAAGAAGATCCTCTTTCTCCACATTCTTGCCAACATCTGTTGTTGCCTGAGTTGTTAACGTTAGCCATTCTGACAGGTGTGAGGTGGTATCTCACTGGGGTTTTGATTTGTATTTCAGTGTTTGGGTTTTTTCTCATTTTCTTCTTCATTTTCCATCATTAAGAGATCAAGAAAGGCAAGTGGCACAGAAAGAAACTGACACTTTTAAAAGGCTATTACAATTTCCTATAGCTAGAATCTCAGTAAAAATTTTTGCAAAATAAAAAAAAAAAAAAAAAAAAACAATTGTACAGCCCTATGAAGGGTTTTAGTGTTAAGTCTATTTGTAAATAGACTGCACACAGCCCAAATAAGCCAGTACATACTAATCACTTTTCTGAGAGAAATTCAAGTTATGTAATTCTGCTCTTAAATATTAACTCATTTTTTCACTCAATGTATTTACTCATCTCCTAAGTACTTAACCAACTTGAGAGTTCCAAAGATGAGGCAGACTCAAGTTTCTAACCTAGAATGAAAAGGTTAAACGCAGATGTATCCACTAGACCAGGCTCGCATGCCTGTGCAAAATATATTCCTGGTCAATGCTGCTGTGACTCCTTAATAGAAACTGTAATAAATTCTTTGTACATTTTTATATATTTTATCCTGTCATGTGATATTCTATTATTTATTCATTATGCTCTATGTGAAGTGTTCAGATGTAGGGTTCTATTAAGGTAAAGCAGGAGCCAAAATCTAAAAATGTGCATGAAAGTAGAGAAATTGTATTGAAATGTGTTTAATTCTTTAACAATTTTATATGACCAGAGTTCTGAAGTTAAGAGTTCATCAATTTTTGGCTTATTCCATGATCTCCCCCCTCCCACCCTTCGCCACCAGAGGTACATCTAGTTCCATCTACATGGCTCTTCAACAGTGATTACTAGAGCCAAGCCGAAATTACTACATGTGTTATTGACAAGCAACACCACAATGTTTGATGAAAGAAAAAGATGGTCCTGCTACCTGCCCCCTCATCACCAATCTTGTTTTCCTGTCTTTTTCCTTTCATCTCTTGCCTCAAGGACAGAGAGTTTGCACTATCAGGCCAGTAGAGATCAGTAAGTGAAAACTAAGTTATCATCATGCTCTCTAATTCCCCTCTTCAGGTGGTCATTAAAGATGTCAGTAAGGTCATAACATCAAAGGAAGGCCTTTGTGTGATTCTGGGAGCTTTACATTGTTTGTTCTTAGTCTATTCCCTAAAGTGCCAATGAAGCATGCTGTGCCCATGACTGATTTGAAACTTAGGGGAGATCATGCAACTCTAAAAATTATTTCAGTTTTCAGCATCTTCTCGAGTTTGTTCTTAGTCCAAGGCCTGGCTTACTATGCCTTAGACACAGGTCTGCTGGGCATGAAGAAATATGCCCTCTAACCCACCATGAGCTTCGTGTTACAACCTTCACAGTATCCCATATACATCTTACACAGTGTTCGCCAGGACTCTTCTCCCTGAGATAATCCTGTCTGTCAACTCCAGTTCCTGACAATATAGACTATCCCGCTTCTTGTCAGAGGCAAGTATTTAAGAATAACTCATGTCCATAGAGAGAAACCATGCATTTCTTCATCTGCTACCAACAGTTTCCGTATAACATGCTTTCCCTCCTCCTCTAGAGCTGTGAGCTCATCATCCCTCCTGTCCACTGGTTCACCTGCACCCCAGGCTGATCCAGGGGCTCAGCCCCACTTTGACTGTGACAGGGCCATGCCAGAAAGAAGGTTCTTTGTCAAAGGAACTTTGAATTTGACCTCAGAAATCTCCAACTGGATTTCAAAAGACAAATTTCTACTTTACAGAAAGTTTTCTTTGTGCAAGGACCAGCACTGAGAGTTCTATTTTGATTTGGGATGCAACTGATTTTTTTTTTAAGACTTTAGAGTAAGACAACAGGATAGTACTACCGTCCTGCATCCCCATCACTTACATGTACCACCCTGTAAGGTACTGGTCAAAGAGCAATAGGTCTTTCCTTTACTTATTGGGACATTTAAGGTGCCCTAAGAGCACCTGCCACCATATGGTGCTCCAGGAAATGCTAAGATTGCTAGTCAGTCACACCTGGCTTTCCAATACAGAAACTTTTTACCAAAATTATCCATGTAAAGAGCCAGAAAATGCTCACAGGAAATGTTTCCGGCATTGGCATAAATATTGTTTTATTGAATCTTTTCACTACATAGGGAGCATGTACTTTTGTCCACAAACTTAGGTATATAAGAATTATTTGTCTCTGATACAAAGTTCAAGTAAAAAATTTCTAATACACTTTGCAGCAGAAACAATCTTAAGTTGGCATCCTTTCCTTTGTCTTCAGGGATTTGACTCAATTCTTAGGGACTTACATGTTAAGACCTAATGCAGACAGGGGCAGCCCATCTGATCCTCAATGTTGAAATACTGACAGTACCTCCTTTGAGTTTACAAAGAAAGACAAAGGTGCCAAGTATCCCTGCTTCTACTCATCATTGTTTCGGGACTTTCTAGCCAATACGGTAAGGCAAGGAAAAAAATAAAGGTTTGAGGATTGGGGGAGGAAATTACCTTTATTCATCACGATAGGATTATGTTTGTAGACTATAAAAAATAATCCACACGTTATTATGACTCTTTACACAATTAGCAAGACTAGATATAAAATCCATGCATAAAACATTTGTACTTTCCTCTCTACTTCCAACAAAATTTAGAAAATGAAAACTTAAAAAAAAAGACACCTTTTATAGTAGTATAAAAATCTTATGTAAACTCTGGTGCAATTATAATTTATTGAAAGACAATTTAAATAATTTTGTAATTGTTACCTAACTTAAACAGAAACATAGTAATGGATTGGAATACTTAGTATTGCAAAAATGTTATTTGATCACAAACTCCTCTCAAATTTCAATCAAAATTCCATCTGTGCAGGTGTGTTTTATACATGATACTTGACAAACTGATTCTAAAATATATAGGGGATTTCAAAGTTCCCAGAATTGCTAATAATCTAATGAGGAAGAGGGGTATTATCACAGGACCTGACCAACAGGTACTACACTATTATAAAGTTGTGTTCTCATATAGCCAGGTATTGGAATAGGGATTGAACAACTAAATAAAATAGAGCGCCCAGAAATAGCATGAGGCCTGCACAGTCACAGCAAATGACTGATGTTATAAAGAAGATCGGTGTGGTGGTGAAGAGATGAACATTTTAAAATAAATTGTACTGGGGCAAGTGACTATGACATGGAAAAAAACTTTCAGTCATACGTATAAATCAAACCCTGATGAATTAAGCACTTTAATGTGGAAGACAACATTTTAGAAGGAATTTCAGCAATTTTATCTTGGGAGGGTAGTAATTTCTTAAGGCACAAAATAGGCAAATTATGAGGAGTATAACTGGTAAATGCAACTACATAAAAAATGAGAACTTCTGTCCTCAAAAGCCATCATGGAATAAAAACATAAGTCAGGAATTTAGATAAGACACAACACTAACAAAGGATTACTATGCAGTATATATAAAGAATTCTGAATCAGACTAAGTCAGACAATGCTACTGAAACATACAACAGGAAAAAAACACATAACCCAAAACATACTAAAAAAATATTAACTTAGTAATCAAGGAAGTATAAATTAAAACCCTAATGAGATACAGTCACATCCACAAGGTCAGCACAACTGTAAAAGTAGTCATAGTAGTAGTCTAAGTATTGCCATGAACATAAAAGCAACGAGGTTTCTCATCCACTGAAAAGAGGTATGGAAATGGATAAGACTATTGGAAAATCATGTAGAAAAATCAAACAAGTGCCTTAGAAATTTCATTACTATGTATTTATAGTGGAGACATTCTTACACATGAGAGTACCCAGAAACAGGTGTAGGAGTATTTCCCGTATGCTGCTTGTAAGAGTAATAAAACTGGAAAACCCCTATGTATACCTGAAGAGTGAAAACGGAAAAGAAGTCGTGATATACCCATTCCACATAATACAATAATACCACTGCCAAGACTGAACTTAAGGTTGTATTCAAACTGAGTAAGTCTCAAAAATACAACACTGAATAAAAACCAAATTGCCTAAGAATTCACACCGTGGGGTTTTATTGCCATTACAGAAATTACAAAAACAGACAAATCTAAAGTACATAGTATTTAGAAATTCCTACAAATGTTTTTTTAAAAAAAGTTATGAAAAGCAAGGATAATGTCCCCCTCCCCACCCCCACCATCTGAAGGCCTGTGTGTGTGTGGGGGGCGGGGGGGAGACAGTAAAATGGAAATAGTAAATGTATTTCTTGTTTTGGGTGAAGTATACACAGATATGTATTTTTTTTAACGCTTATTTTTGACACAGAGACAGAGCGAGCGAGTGGGGGAGGGACATAGAGAGGGGGATACACAGAACTGGAAGCAGGCTCCAGGCTCTGAGCTCTCAGCACACAGCCCAATGTGGGGCTCGAATGCACAAACTGACAGATTATGAGCTCAAAGTTAGACACTTAACCGAGTCACCTAGGCACCTCCTGTATTGTTTTTGAACTACATATGTTTCCCTGTGCTTTTTCATATGCAGCCTATAGTCCTCAATAAAAATCTGTCTTTATTATTTTATTTTGTTTTTTTTTAAAAAGCAGTTTATAATGAACCATTTATATTTTATGTAAAACACAACATGCTTGATTGTAAAGTTTTGGAAAAATCATTATGACTACCTAAAAATTATTAAATCCAGTCACGCTTCTTTAACACCGATTTGCAAAAGATGTGGATCATAAAGAATAGCAGAGGCAGGGAATGCTAAGGTCTAGAATAAGGTATAATGGTCTAGGCTATGTTCCTATAAGCAGGCAAAATGCAGAGCATCCCCCCCTAGAGAAAATGCTTGTGTTACAGGCTGAATATCATGAGATGTCTCTTTTAATGACATGGTTTTTTCAACAAGCATCTAGCCTATATTTAGGTAAAGTGAAGAGTAAAATATTCACATACTAAAACACTTCATCACACTGTAATACACATACACATGAAATAAACACTGTACTCCACTGAGGAGTTTCATCAAAAGGATGCAGAGGCAAGGTCAGAAACTAGACATGAAAGGCAGGAGGTTATTTTTAATTTTTCTCAATGTTTATTTATTTTTGAGACAGAGAGACAGAGCATGAATGGGGGAGGGTCAGAGAGAGAGGGAGACACAGAAACTGAAGCAGGCTCCAGGCTCTGAGCTGTCAGCACAGAGCTGGACGCCGGGCTCGAACTCACAGACTGTGAGATCATGACCTGAGTCCAAGTTGGACGCTCAACTGACTGAGCCACCCAGGTGCCCTGGCAGGAGGTTATTTCAATAACAGAAGAAGGAAAATGAATGAGAAGGGTGAAAGATCTAATGAGAGAGTCAGCTAGGGACGCAATGCAACTAAGCACATTCTGTTCTGGTGTTTCTACTATTCCCATCGGTGCTCAGCTGGGGCAGCTGTTCACATGTCCATCGCATAGCACTAAGCTATAACAGCCACTGTTCCTTGATCCATGGTAAACTCCTGCTCCATTAGTTCAATTCAGATAAAAGGAACCCAAACCAGGAGTTGATCATGAGGCAACCTGTGTCCTAGATCCCAGGACCCGGAAGTAAACAAAATGTGGTTACAGCTCGCAAGTGGAAAAATTAATCCCAGGAGACAAGGTATATTTCATGGGAGAAGTATCCCAAGGGTCCCATCAAAACGGAGACCATTAGCACCAAACCAAGGCTTTCCCACAAAAGGTGATGCCTGAAGCTAACTCTAGAAGGAGTTAGGGAAGAGCATGAAAACCAGAATATTATAATCAGAACAAAATCAATCGGTACCAAATCATTTAACACCAGAAAATGGAGTTGCTTCAATACTAGAATGAGAAATACAGTGCTTATTCACACACGCACGCATGCGCACACAAGTGCCTGTGAAACTTTATATAATCTGGGGGTCAGTACAAACTCTTTAAAAGTGACCTCAAAAGCAACTTTATATAATCTGGGGGTCAGTACAAACTCTTTAAAAGTGACCTCAAAAAACCATTTAGGTTGAACCATATGTAATTGCTGATTTTTTTTTTTTTCCAACTTTGATGGACACAAGCCGCAATAGCATACGGGTCAACCTGATATAAAGGAACAGACATATTTGACCAGAAATAACCACCTGAAAACATGTGAAAGAGGGAAAATGGTTACTTATTAATATATCCATATGCAACGTATATAGAAATCTTACCCATCAGTAAGAAAAGTCAAGCCTCAAAAGAAAAGTAGGGAAGAGACAAAAAGCAGCCATGTACAGGGAAATGCCAGTAATGCCAGAAATGCCAGGTAAAGGCCAACAAGCAGAATCAGAAATAGTCCATCTCAATGGTAAACAAGGAAATGAGAGTTAAAGCAATGAGAAGACACTTTTTGTCATCAGATTGACAAAGACTACATTTATTTCTTAAGTTTTCTCTTCACCAAACTTATGTTGCTCAGGCACAAAAGACAAAAAAAAACAAAAAGCAAACAAACGAAAAAAAACACCCAATAGCCTTCTATGCTTGTTTTATTTTTCTTCTGGTGAAATTGCTGAAGAATACTCTGTAGTGGAAATAAAAGGAAGTAACTTCGTTTCTTTATGAGATTGTCGTTTACTACAAATATTTCCTTTGGCCCAGCTACTAAGCCCACAATGTTCACACAGGCAGAGGAGGGCAACCCCTTCCTGCGAAAGTATCAACAGCTGGAGTGATATCCACTGGGTGAAAAATATACGATGAAAAAAAAAAACCCAAATATGAATAGTTATACAACAGAGCTCAAAGGTATGTTGGCTTACAGAAATCTGCCAAGACAACAGAGAGTGTAGGTAAGTATTTGTCCATCTGGTACTTTTGAAAAATAAACTATTTTTAAAAGAGAAAATTAAATGTAGATTCCAAAGAAAAGTTTTATCCAGATGGGGAAGAAAACGTAAATGGTATCGTTTTTTCCCCTAGCATGTGTGGTTTATGGCAAGGATCTCAGGACACTATCAAGACACCGAGGCAGCCCGGCAGGACACAGGGGATGGAATAGGGACTGTACTGCATCCCAGGAGGAAGAGCGTCAGAACACTCGGAAGCACTGATCCCCTACGGTGCTCAGAGAACCCTCTCTGGAGAAGAGAGTCTAGGTGGTGGGACTCTGCATAGACAAGGACGGACCATTTGGGGGTCAGTGCCTGACCTGGAATACATCCTCAATAAATATTTGTTGAAGTAACCAACAAATATACTGCAGAAAAGGGGCACCGCCACAGACAAAAGCAGGACCCCAAAAGTCAAGTTGAGGGGTCTACCCATGTGGTAAAGATCCATCCTGACTGATTGCAATTTTGCAAGATTAACCCACATCGTGGAGCAGGCCAAGAAGGCAGCAAGCGATGGCAGAGAGGTGAACTTTACAGGGACAGTGACCCAACTCGAGTGACTATTACCAAGAATACACAAGCACCCTGAGGCACTGACAAGGTCAGGGAAGCTTCCACCATCTTACCTCCAAACACTCATCTACACCTAATTTAGTTTACTCATTTTGTTTTCTGTAACAAAGCTCCCTAGGGAAGTACTCTGCCCATTGCTGTCTGCAGAGGTATGGTATCTGGTATGTAACGTGAACTCAGTATTTAATGACTGAATGGATTCTGCTGTTGGGGTTTAGAAAAAAAGCATTTTATAGTTTTCACTGTTAAGGTTATCTCCGTTTCTTTGTACTACCCTAAAATGGCCAAGTATGCCTTTCCTATTGTTTTAGAATTTGTTTGATCCCTGAGCTATCTTATTATTCCTTGTTAAAGGTTTGGAAAGGACAGGAAAGAGTCTATTTTGGAGAGAGAGAGCATGTGCGATTGAGTAAAGGGCAGAGGGAGAGAGAGAGTGAGAGAGACAGAGAGAAAGAGACAGAGAGAAAGAGAGAGAGAGAGAGAGAGAGAGAAAGAGAAAGAGAGAGAGAGAAAGAGAGAGAAAGAGAAAGAGAGAGAGAGAAAGAGAGAGAGAAAGAGAGAAAGAGAGAGAGAGAGAGAGGGAGAGAAAGAGAGAGAGAGAGAGAGAGAGAGAGAGGGAGAGAGAGAGGGAGAGAGAGAGGGAGAGAGAGAGGGAGAGAGAGAGGGAGAGAGAGAGGGAGAGAGAGAGGGAGAGAGAGAGGGAGAGAGAGAGGGAGAGAGAGAGGGAGAGAGAGAGGGAGAGAGAGAGGGAGAGAGAGGGAGAGAGGGAGAGAGGGAGAGAGGGAGAGAGGGAGAGAGGGAGAGAGGGAGAGAGGGAGAGAGAGAGAGAGAGAGGGAGAGAGAGAGAGGGAGAGAGAGAGAGGGAGAGAGAGGGGGGGAGAGAGGGGGAGAGGGGGGGAGAGGGGGGGAGAGGGGGGAGAGGGGGGAGAGGGGGGGAGAGGGGGGGAGAGGGGGGGAGAGGGGGGGAGAGGGGGGAGAGGGGGGGAGAGGGGGGAGGGGGGGGAGAGGGGGAGAGAGGGGGAGAGAGGGGGAGAGAGGGGGAGAGAGGGGGAGAGAGGGGGAGAGAGGGGGAGAGAGGGGGAGAGAGAGAGAGCGCGACCATGTGGGCGAGAGAGAATCTTAAAGCAAACTCTATGTTTAGCGTGGAGCAAGACACAGGGCTTGATCCCATGATCCTGGCATCATGACTTGAGCTGAAACCACGAGTCTGACACTCTACCGACTGAGCCACCCAGGCGCCCCAAAAGTCACCTTCTGGTGTACACAAACATCCGCAACACTAAGGTCCATCTGGAAGTGACAACGGTCATTACACAGAGGTTCACTTACCCTGAGTGTTTGAGAGCGTGGTCCTAGTTGGAAAGCAAGAGGTATGCCAAAGCACTATGTGCGCATTCTCTGTGCATCTATGTTTGAAGCTTCAAGTAGAGTTGTGATTTTTAGGTCTGTTGTTTGGGAACATCTGTTAGCACCATCTGTATAGGATTTCAAAATCCAAACTAACAGCACGTTGTTTCTTGTTTGAGGCTCAGCAGCAGGAGAAGCCAACATCATCGGATTGGTATTCTTACTGAAGGAATATACACCATCACGCTAACTGTGGCAGATGCGGCCAGATACGCTTAGGTTGACACGAAGCGTCCACAGCGAAGGAGGCTGTGTGCCCATGTGTGCACTTTCAGCGCTGCTGGCTACCCTCAGGTTGCAAGAAGGTCTACCCACCCCTCTCCACCTGGGGCACTGCCACATGGGAGCTCACTCACCTCACCGTCCTATCTCCATCTCGCTTCCAGGCATCCTTCTTTTCTCGAGTTCCCCAAGCTTCCACATTCTGACGAGAATGCTTTTCTTAAAAATTCTATCTACTCCCACACTTTTAACTTCTTTTGAATGTTTAATTTTGAGGGGGGAGGGGCGGTGAGGGAGGGGCAGATAGAAGAAGACACAATCTGAAGCAGGTTCCAGGCTCTGAGCTGTCAGCTCAGAGCCCAATGTGGGGCTGGAACTCATGAACTTTGAGATCATGACCTGAGCCAAAGTCACTTAACCTACTAAGCCACCCAGGCACTCTTTTTTTTTTTTTTTCCCCCTTTACTCTCACACTTTTAAATGCCACCACTTAGAATTACCTTCTAATTCCCCAACATCTGTGTGAATCTATGATCTTCCGAGGTTTATGTTTTACGGTCCTATCTCTCTTTTTGTTTACCACATTCATCTGTCCCCTGCCCCATCCAGGCCTTCAGATGGGCAGTATTTCAGAGAGTGAGACAGCCTGGGCAGGAGCCCTGGTCTGCCACTTGCCACCTAAAGAACCCAAGATGACCCTTGCAAAGTTCAGGTAAACCTAAACAAAGTTTACCTGGCCCTTAGTTTTCTCATTTGTAGTACCACTCTCAATGGGTTAATTGTAAAGATAAAGAAAAATAAACTGTTAAAGCAAACAAAAAAGCTATTAGTACCCTAGTTTTTAACAATTTTTTAGTATTTATGTTTTTTTTTGTTTTTTTGTTTTTTTTTTTTTTTTTGAGAGAGAGGGAATGGGGAGAGACACAGAGAGAAGGAGACACAGAATCCAAGGCAGGCTCCAGGCCCCGAGCTGTCAGCACAGAGCCCGAGCCCAATGCGGGGCTCAAATTCACAGAATGCAAGATCATGACCTAAGCCAAAGTTGGACACTTAACATACTGAGCCCCCCAGGCGCATCCCCCCCCTTTTTTTTTTATTTATAGTACTCTGGTTTTTAAATTGAAACAAATTATCTTTGCAAAAATAAAATCAACTTGTTTTTGTATACAAGATAGCTAGTGATTCAGCTTAACAGTCTGGTTACTGTTAACCAATGTAACTTGCTACTCCAATGTAGCTTGCCTCAACGTTGATGGAGATCAATAAGCTCAAGGTAAAGTTTTCTTTAAAATCGGCCATCCTTAGATGGATACATGGAGAACATACCTCCATTATCTTATGAGAAAGAAGACCAAACAAGATGGCCTTACAAGTTGCCTTTCCGGTTTTTTCCTCTATAAAGCCGATTCTGTTAGCATATGATTTTTTTGAATGGTAAGACAGCACATTTCTAAGGATAAACACATTTTACATTAAAAACCCTACCCAGAAGGTCAACTATCTTGAAGAGGAAACTTATCTATACATCTTTATTCAGGATGTTTTTAGTACAGAAAATTCTGTGACTTAAGTTTAATTTAACTTAGAACTTTTTTTTTTTCTAATGTTTATTTTTGAGAGAGAGGGAGAGACAGAGCACAAGCCGGGGAGGGACAGAGTGAGGGAGACACAGAATCGCAAACAGGCTGTGGGCTCTGAGCTGCCAGCACAGTCTGACATGGGGCTCAAACCCAGGAGCAAGATCATGACCTGAGCTCAAGTCAGATAGTTAACTGACTGGCCACCCTGGCGCCCCTAAAACTCTCAACTTTTAAGAAAAAGCTTGGTAGTGACCATAAAACCACCAACCTCCTTTAATTTAAGACAGCTGAGTTTTGTTTTGTTTCAAATATTGACTTTTTAATGCCCTAGGTTTTTGAGCAGAGAGTATCTTTGAGTTAATGCTTTTGCACTTCAAGATCAAATCAATCTCATCGTTCTACTCGGAAGGTTCTGTCTCCCAGTTGGCAGATCTTAAGCTGATTCACAAAATCCCCAAATTTCTAATTATAAGACTCCTGTTTTTCTACAGTTACTGATAAGCAAGGAAAATTGAACCCACTGACCGACCACTCTTTAGGTTAAAAGGGACAAAGTTAGTAAAGGTTACTGAATAACTTTGTCCTCATTAACCTAAGTTATTCAGTAACCTTCGCTAACTTTGCACATTACCATACTCCATCCATTAAGATTCTGTAGGTCAAAGACTAATGTGCTATACATTCTTTGGTGCACACAGTTATGAACTAAGCCTGGAAAAAAAAAAAAGAATATTCATTCTGAGAAATGCTATAAAAGCTAGATCACTATGAAAGAATCATTAATTAAGTCTGCATTTTGCATTGCACTTAAAATGTATAGGAGAGTTATTTTGGACAAAATTCTAATCAACTAAAAGCTTTAATTCTCACATGGTTTAAAAACACATCGTTCTTATTTTCGATTTTATTTAAAATGAGCAGACACAGAATCAGTAAATCCGGAGTTCTCCATAAAGGAGAAGAGAGGAAACCTAGCTGTGTTTATACATTTGCATGTTTGGTAAGACTTAAAACATTTTGCATCCTTTTTTTATAAAAGGGGACTTCTCAACTCTGGAAGCTTTCAGCCCCACTGAACCCACACCCAATCCTGCCTGGCTATGCATCATTTATCTGAAGATTTGAAATAATTCCCTTTTTCTAGACCTGCGGTTCAAATTACGTGCATACTTACCATCGGCCACCAGAGGGCCCTAGCTACATAATGTAAAGAGAACCTCTGCGCCTCTTTTTCGATTCCTTTTTGTGTATCCAGACCAGCAAGGCCAACGCTGAGCAAACACTGGCACTCTCAGAATTGAAAAGCTGCCTATTAGCTAGAAGAGCTTCCATCAAGAGACTGATAGGGCAGAAATGTCTTGTTCTGCTCCACAGCTGCCAGCCCTTTACTTGGCAAACTTAGAGGAAAGCAAGGCCCAGCATGCCCTCATGTTTAACAAAGTTGAATGAAAGGCCATTTCATCCCAGGGCTGCTCAGTCAAAATCAAATAATGCCTAAGCTGTCTGGTCCAAGCCACTCAAGTGCCCAGCCATCATACAAGGCTCTCTTTGCTGAGAGCAAGGGCCAACACCACTGGTCTCTCCACGCATTTAGCTTGCCCCTGTGGTTTCTGTCACCTAACTTCCCAGCTGGGGTTTGTACCACATTTCAAATTCAAGCCTCCCAGAAGATTGCCACATAGACTTCCTTTGACCACTACCCTGCAGGTGCAAATTAACCTATCAGGCCCCATCATTTCAAAACAGGAATATGTCCATTTTACAAAAGCCAAAGATCTGCAGTGAGACAGCACAAAACAATTCACACTTGGTTATCACTTTCCTCCAAATCCTTATTTCTTCTAATACTTACTTCTGCCCAGATGAGAAGTCATGTTTCAGGAGACCTAGAAACCACAGTTTCGTATGAGAAGGTGAGGAGAAAGTTTAATAGTGTCCTCTAAGATCCTAAGAATTCCCTTTCACAGGGCACCTGGGTGGCTCAGTCAGTTAAGTGTCCGACTCTTGATTTCGGCTCAGATCATGATTTCCTGGTTCCTGAGTTTGAGCCCCACATTAGGCTCCACACTAACAGTGCTTAGCCTGCTTGGGATTCTCTCTCTCCCTCTCCCTCCTGCACTCTCTCTCAAATAAGCAACAACAACAAAAATTCCCTCATATAAGCCTCTCAACAAAGGTAAGTATGGTAACACCTGAAATTCTGTAATTAGACTGTCATCAGAAATAGGAGATTTAGGGGTGCCTGAGTGGCTCAGCTGGGTAAGCTCCAGACTCTTGGTTTCAGCTCAGGTCATGACCTCACAGTTCATAGGATTGAGTCCCAAGTCCAGTTCTGTGCTAACAGTATGGAGCCTGCTTGAGGTTCTCTCTCTCTCCCCCCTCTCTCTACCCCTCCTCTTCTCACACTCTCTCTCAAAATAACCTTTAAAAAAAAATAAAAGAAACAGGAGATTTATACCTTCCCAATCAACTTGTTGATAAATCATGATTAACAGTTCAGGAAACTCAGATTAGACGACAGTAATTCAAATTAAGCTGAGCCAAGGGAGGGCATGTAATTTATTCAGATTTCCAATCTGTTTATTGCAAGCAGCCAGAATCTTGCTGTGATCTGCCCTTCATGTGCAAAGCTTGCTTAGCAAAATCTATCTTCCATGGAAGAGGACAATCTCTTCCCAGAGAATCCAGCCCCTTAATACATTAATTCTTTAATTCCTCACTAATCAAACTAGCTTTCTTGGTAACTTGAGCCCAACGGAGTTCCAATACCTGTGGAAGCCTGGGCCAGGAAAAGACATTTACTGGCATCAACAGCTTAAGCCAGCAAAACAGTCATAGGGCAGAAGACAAAATGAAATAGAAGTCAACATGGTAAATTCTATTCAATTCCACCTGGAATACTGGTAATAAAAATCCCATGTCAAATGATCCAGCCCTGGTCTGCCTCTCAGATTTCATCTAATACTGCTCTACACCCTGTGTGTTGTGTTCACGCTATATTGGCCTTCTTCCTGGTTTTCTAAATGCCAACCTTTTTCCCCTGCCTGTGTTGTTTCTCTCACATCCTCCATGTGCCTGGCTTCTCCTCATTGTTTAAAGCTCCAATACCACGTCCTATCAAGGCCTTCCCTGAACACATTAGCCCAAGTAGCCCTTCCAGTCCCATACCCCTCCCAACTGCATGCCACGTACCACCTTTTACAATCCTTCATTTACTTGTTCATTCTCCAGTGTCTCTTAAGCCAATATGAATTCCCCAAGTCTAGGTCCTTGTACCTTGCTCACTGATATGCAGAACGCTGGAGCCTGAAACTTTTAAGTATTCCCTCCCCCCGCCACCGCCTTTGGTACTCCATGAATACTTGTTAAATGAATGAATGAGGGATAAAATTATTCTTGATAACTTTATATTACATAATTAAGAAAAGAGTAGCCTATTCTGGGGATTTCTATCTCAGAGAAATACAGAGTGGAAGGAAAACCAGCCTGGATACAGTGTATAAATGGTCAGAGGAAGAATTATAGGTATCCAGGGAAGAAACAAGGACTTGCCTTTCCTTCCTGAGTCTTGAGAATCTTGGAACATACACCAAAGTGCTACAGTGGCTGTAGAGAAAATAGGTTTTCACTATAGGATTGGCACATAAGTTCCACCTTATGCAGGGTAGAGAGAAAACAATCTGGGTACAAAAATTCCTTTGTTCTTTGGTACTACATGTTTTATGGATACTCACCAACTTCAAAAAAAGTAGGAATTTGACATGTGTAGGTTCTCAATTTGGGGTGGGCAAGTGTAGAGAGAAAGGTTTTCAAGATTTTACTTCTGGACTCTTATGCACAAAAAGGCTAAAATTACAGAATCCTAGAACATGTTGTCATTTACTCAAAAAAAAAAAAAAAAAAAAAAAAAAAAAAAAAGACTCAGCCTATTAATCCTTTACTCTAGCCACTTACTATGCTGTCAACTGAAGAAACTCTTATTTCTTATAGCAGCTATAGGAGACAGATGCATTTATTCTTGTCATTGAACTCATTCAGGAAATGAGACAAAGGTAGTTAAGCAACACACCCAGTGTCACCTAAGTGACATTGCAAGAGCTGGGAATGGAACTCTAGAAGCAGGTAGTACAGGCAAGGTCACATTTCTGAGACATCTTCAGCCAGTTTTCCCAGACATTTTCAAGTAATGCCGAAGACAAACAGTGACAGTTCCTACAAACTTCCTAGAAGACAGAATGCCCATGTTGCTTAACTGTCTCTTCTCTGTGACTGAGTCCAATCCTAAGTGTTTGTTAAAGGGTTTTATTCTGTGTTCGCTGGATGGAAATTTTCTAACGTGCTGCTTCCTTCACGTGAAGCATTCTTTCTTCCCTCTATTATTCCTTGCTCTAAATCTCTGCCATTTTTTTAAAATTATGCCATTAAACAAAGAGATACCTAGGCACCTGGTGGCTCAGTTAGTTGAGCATCTGACTCCAGATTTCAGCTCACCACAATCTCACAGTCTTGAGATTGAGCCCCATGTCGGGCTCTGTACAGACACTGGAGCTTGCTCGAGATTTTCTCCCTTACTCTGTCTGCCCGTCTCCTGCTCACACATGCTCAAGCACTCTTTCAAAATAAATAAACTTAAAAAGAAAAGAGCTATCTTAAAGATAGAAGACATGTTAGCACAGGAACAAATTCTAAATCCATAAAATGCCATTTATAGTATGTGCTATTTTCTGTATGCAGAGCTAAAATTGGTTGATAATTAGCAAAATTACAATTTACTGATACTATTTGTCCATAGCATTAAATTCTTTCATGTATATTTGCATGTATATATATACATGCACATGTATGTATATTTATACATAGACAAAAATAAGGTTCATGTAAACAAAATTCTCTAGTGAAAAGTATATACCCATGGCTTCCAATAGTATGGTGAGACTAGTTTTACACACACACACACACACACACACACACACACACACACACACACTCCCTCTCCCTTGCACTCCCTCTCTCCCCCTCCCCTCACTCTCTTTAATACAGAAGAACTAAAAATGATGGGTTAAAAAAATAATTTTAATTTTAAAGAAAATTTCTTGGAGGACAGAAATGACAACAAAGAATAAATCCCAAGAGGTAAAACAGTACTTAAGTCCACGTTTACTTTGGGAGTGTGGGCCAATCCACAGTTACCCAGAGTCTGGTTTCTTAAAGGTTTCATGAGCAGAATATTGGAGAAAAAAGCTGAAAGCCCAAGTAGATGGGAAGTCAGAGAGAAGACATGCATATATGAAGCCAGAACAGTCTCCAGTAGAGGCTGACAGTGGGCATGATGCCCTCTCCATCTCGACTCTAGACCAAGAGGACGAGAACAATTTTCCTTGAGACTTTCTAACCCCAGGTTCAGTTGTGTTTTGGGAGAGCCTAATTTGTACAGCCTCGGTGGCTCAATACTCCCCAGTGTGCACATTTAAGGAGTTAATGGATGGGTAGTGTCTTTAGCACCACATATCAAGCAAACCCAAATCCTCTCTGGAGGAACACTTTAAAACAAAGCCTGAATGAATTTCCACAGGTAAAGCTCCAAGGAACATAAGCTCCTAAGGAAAAAACTTCACAAAACAGGTAAGCAAACAATACCTGAGTAGGCTAGTGTAGTAACCTACAGTCAGCAGAAAATGCAAATTGTAGGAACAGCCCTGCGAAACCCACATATCTTTCCTATCTGTAAGTGCTTTAAACGAATAAATAAAAGATGACCCTGAAAGCAAATAAAAGGAAAAGAGACCAAAAATGGACCACAAAGTTTCAAAAAAAGAAAAAAAAAAAGCAATAAGCTTCTAGAGAGAAAACCTCTAATAAAAATCACAACCCTAATGAGCTTAACAGAATAGGCACAATTGAGGAAAAGTTTGTGAACTTAAACTCTAGATCTGAAGAAATTACTCTAATGTAGCACTCAGAGGCAAAAATACCAAAGAGAGGCTTACAGAGAACAAACATGAGCAAGTACAACACAGATCTAGTCAAAGTCCACAAGAGGGAGGAAAGACAAAATGGAGCACAGGCAATATTTGCAATGATAAGGACTTCATATTTCTAGTACACTGATATATACACATTTAAAAAGTTCAAAACATTGGGGCATGTGGGTGGCTCAGTCGGTTAAGCATCCAACTCTTGATTTCAGCTTAGGTCATGATCTCACAGTTCATGAGTTTCAGCTTCACATTGGGCTCTGTGCTGACCGTGCAGAGCCAGCTAGGATTCTCTCTCCCCCCCTCTCTGCCACCACCCTCCCCCAACTCGTGCTCTCTCTCTCCCTCAAAATAGATAAAACCATTAAACAGTTCAAGATATCCCATGAATAAATTACGTGAAGTCCATACTTAAATACATCATAGTGACATTTCAGAGCACCAAAAACAAAGAAAATATATTTAAAATGGCAATCAAGACTTACCAATAAAAGGAGTGACGACTTTTACTTACAAGAGTAGGAACCCGTAGTTGAACCAACACTTTCAAAATACTGAGAGAAAAAGGCTACCAAGAATTTTATGTCCAGTGGAGCAAGTGGAGAACAAATATATTTTCAGATTAATAGGCACAGAATTTAGAATCCAAACACTCTTAAGACCCTTCTAAAGGATATAGTTTACAATAAGGAAAATGATTGCACAAAAGGTTTATGTAAGATTCAAGAAATGAACAAAGGAAATTTGCAAATATGGGGAGTAAATCAGTATAAAAATCAAAATAATAGGGGTCTTATTTCTGGACTTAAAAGAATCAAAATATAGCTACAATACAGGACTATTATACACAGCAGAAAAAGATTAATACAAGTAAAGCCATTCTAAAATCCTTACATTATTTGGGAGGATGGTAAATATGGATGAATGTTAGGCTTTTATGTTAAATGTACTTTTTAAAATATATTGGACCTTGGGATGCTTGGGCAGCTCAGTCCATTGAGCATCCGAATTCAGCTCAGGTCATGATCTTGTAATGCACAAGTTCAAGCCCTGTGCCTGGTTCTGTGCTGACAGATCAGAGCCTGGAGCCTGCTTTGGATTCTCTGTCTCCTTCTCTTTCTGTCTGCATCCCCCTCCCCACCTTGCTCACACTCTCAAAAATACACTTAAATTCTAAACTCAGGGAAAGTGGAAGGAGAAAAAACCCTGGGGGGGTTGGGGGGGGGGGGAAGGCAAGCAAATAAAAAATATGGAAAACAAGTATTTTAGAAATAAAGACAGAGGCACCTGGGTGGCTCAGTCGGTTAAGCATGTGACTTTGGCTCAGGTCATAATCTCACGGTTCTTGAGTTTGAGCCCCGCATTAGGCTCTGTGGTAACAGCTCGAAGCCTGGAGCCTGCTTCAGATTCTGTATTCACCACCCCACTCTCTTTCAAAAATAAACATTAAAAAAAGAAAAAAGAAATGAAGACAAATATATTAGAAATACTCAATGTAAATCACTAAACTCTCCAATTAACAAAGATAATCAGATTTATTCAAAAGGATAAAAATCTATATATGTGTTATTTACAAGCACACACAAAAAAGATAAACAGTAAAATCTATCAAATAGTACCTGAATCAACCTAAAGTAATATATATTACTACTAATCAAAGTAGACTCTTAAGGCAAAAATCTTAGCAGTGGTATGAGTATGTCACTATTGATAAATTGCTTAATTTACCAAGCCTTTATTATCTGCTCCAAATTTCTATGCTCCCAATAACACCAATACACCAAAACAAAATACAAGAAAAATTACTCCCAAGAGGTTTTGATAGGCTTCAATAATTGATATTGTAAAGAAGTAAAAATGAAACTATTGAAAATAGGAAAGATTTCAACCACATAATTAGAAGCATGAGCTGATGGACAAATAGAATCCTGCAAATCAATTGCAGCCTCTGTATTTTTCTCCAGTTCACAAGGAGCAGTTAGGAAAACTGACCACAATCTAGGACATAAAGCAAATCTCACCATATTTCAGACAATCATTACTATATAAATCATGTTCTGTCACTATAAACAAGTCAGAAACAATAAAAAAGGTAAGAGGTCAAAGACCAGAGTTGGTAGAATGTGGAGGAGGAAGATAGAAAATATAAATTCAAGAAACACACTTTTAAATAGCATGTGTATAAAATAAAGCATACTAAGAATTAAAAACAAATACTTAAAACTCAAAGAGGATGATAAAAATCCAATATAGCATAACCTGTAAGTGGCACTGAGAAGCAACAGTATAGAGTGACATGGCTAAATTAGGCTAAAGAATCAAAGAAGATGAAAAAAGGGAGAAGCATTTGTTTTAAGCTGGCAATAGGAAACAATGTAACAGAAAATAGAAAACAAAGATAGGATAGGATAAGTGAAGTCAAAATCCTTTTTTTGATAGCTAAAAAAAAAAATTAATCTCAAAAATAAAAAGGACTGATTTTTTTTTAAATAAAGGACTAAGTAATAATAGGCACAAAAGTAACAATTTAAAAGGACATTACAAATAGCCAACTATAATAGGAAAACAAAGTAGAAAGGGCAATGTCCTAGCATGTGTGAATGATTCGCCCAGACTCGAGAGGAAATTTGAATTCTATCATTTCAAAAAGTTAGTTTTTAAAAAATCTTCCCAGAAAACATCATACCCAGACCATTTTATAAGTTCTACAAATCCTGAGGAAATCAATAACGTCAATATACTACTACTATTCTTTTAATGTTTACCTATTTTGAGAGAGAGATCACACACAAGCAGAGGAGGGGCAGAGAGGGAGGGGGAGAAAGAACCTCAAGCAGGCTCTGTGCTAACAGCACAGATGCAGGGCTTGAACTCACAAACCGAGAGATCATGACCTGAGCAGAAATCAAGAGTCAGATGCTTAACTGACTAAGCTACTCAGGTGCCCTGTACTATTATTGTTAAATAGAAAGGTAGAAAACAATCTCCAAATAATTAACCTTGACACTAAAACCAGATAAGTAGAAAAAGGAAAAAGTTGGCCAATGTTAAGTATAAAATAAGTAGAAAGTAGACAGAGGGACAGACATGTTAGCATGCTAAACACAGCGATGCACAAAAAAGCTAAATACACATTATGACCACACTGGTTTTATTGCAAGAATGTAAAGTTCATTAAATACTGGAAATCAGAAAAGTCATTCATCCTATCAATAGTTCAAAGGAAGTCAACCTACATCTCAATTTATTAGGTAAAAGTACTCAAATTCAGCTAAATTTTATAATAATTTTTTTTAAACTTAGGCAACCAAAACCTTTATCTTGAAAAGTGTACCCACAAAAGCAGACCAAACATCTTATTCAATGGTGAAATAATGATGTCATTTCCTTCGAATTTACACCAAAAAATGCCCACACTTCTAGTTGACATTACCTTTGATGTTGGAATCAGTGCACTAAGTCAAGAAATAAGATAACATACAAATGGTTTGTAAATGAAAATGTAAGTGATGAATCACTAAATTCTATTCCTGAAATCATCATTACACTATATGTTAACTTTGATTTAAATTTTTAAAAATAAAAATTTAAAATTTTAAAAAAGAACTTAAAAAAACAAATGGTTCATAAATGAAGAAATAAGTTTTTCATTATTTATGGATGACATTGTATATACAGAAGAGTTAAGCATTCCAAAATATGGTTAATAAAAGTTAATTGCTTTTCAATAGAATTTAAAAATTCATTTTTAAAATATATTATTCACAAACCATTTTTTTAAAAAATGTCCCTAAGGACAATTCTAATACAAAGATGGGCAACTCCTGTATGTAGAGACTACAACTTTTTATTTCAAGAGACTAAAAGTTATCTTAATAAATGGAAGGATATACTATGTTTATGGATAAAAAATACCTCATATTGTAAAGATATCAGTCCCCTCTCCCAAATGGAACTATACTTTCAATGCAATTCCAATAAAAATTCCAATAAGATGTTTTATACGACTTGAGACATTAGTTCTGAATATTTTGTGTAGGAGTAATGGGTTAAGAAAAGTAAGAAAATACTTGCCCTATTGGTTAAGATTTATTAGAAAGCTAAAGCAGTTTAAAAACTATCATACTGTCTCAGGGACAAATATGTCAGTGCAACAGGACAGTCAAAGGTAAGCAGCAGACTCATGTATATATGAAGACTGGCTTATATGACAGACCTGGTAATGCACATATATGGGGAATAGATACATTTTTCAATAAATTATACTAGAATAATTACAATTGCATGTGCAAAGCATTACAAAATTGATTCTTTCCTTGGGATACACAGAAATCTATTCAAGGACTTTAATGTGAAAAGTTAAACATGAAGGGTTTTTGAAAAATGTAGGAAAATGTCTTTATGTCATCAAATGGAGAATGTTTCAGGTACCAATTTTTTACAAAATACTGATCAAGTCTACTAAATGTAAAATAATCCAAAAACTGGGAGAAAACAAAATAGTATATCGAGTATGTGAAAGCAACTTCTATATATCAGTAAGACAAATAATCCAAGAGAAAACATGAACATTTCCCAGAAAATGCAGGTGCCAAGGCCATGTATGAAAGATTCTCAGTCTCTTTAGCAAACAAGGGAATGCAAATCAAAATCTAATGGAGATATCATTTCACACCCGCCAGACTGACAAACTTGAAAAACCTGACAATCTTCTTGACAATGTTCACCAAGATATAAAGCCCATGATTATTCATGTACCACAAGGGGGAAATGGAAATTGATATAATCACTTTGGAAAACTAGTGGGTATTGAATAGAGTTCAATTTAAGAATATCCCGGGACAGGGGCGCCTGAGTGGCTCAGTTGGTTAAGTGTCCAACTTCAACTCAGGTCATGATCTCATGGTTCCTGAGTTTGAGCCCCACGTTGGACTCTGTGCTGACAGCTTGGAGCGTGGCACCTGCTTTGGATTCTGTGTCTCCCTCTCTCTCTGCCCCTGCCCTGCTCACACTCTGTCTCTCTCAAAAAGTGAACATTAAAGAAAAAAAAATATCTTAAGTATATCCTGGGACAGAGTGATACCGATTCTGGGTACAAACCTTAAACGCTTGCACATGTATACTAGACTAGCAAGCATAAGCAATTGTCCCCAGCAACACTATTCATGATAGAGAAAACAAAAAACAAAAAACAAAAAACAAAAAAAAAAAAAACCTCTCAACAATCAAATATCCATGAACAAGATAAAGTAAACGGTGACTCATTCACACAGTGGAATTCTGTACTGAAGTGAGCGTGACTGAATCAGAGTTACATTCATCAATGTAGATCACTCTCAAACACAGAGCACAAAGTGAAAACACAAGTCACTGAGTATGTACAATATAATTCCATTTGTATGAAATGAACAAAAATAGGCAAAAGTAAACTTGTGTTGCTTAGGGATATGGAGCAAAGCCAAGGAATATTACTAAATTCAATGCAATCGCCTCTACCTGGAGCAGAGCATACAAGGAATATCAGTGGTACTGAGCACATTCTATTTGTATAACCTGGTGAGGGGAGGTAGAGATGTTCCTTTTATTGGTCTTTAAATTATACATATACTCATTTTACACACACTTTTGTACATACGCTATATTTCCTAATACTTTTCAATATGCATAATTCTATCAGTAATATAGGTACCTAAATGGGAGTCTTCCTAATTCTTTTTGCAAGTCACATGAAACTTACAAGGTTAGAATAGGGGTTAGATGTGAAAAGTGAGATATGATGGTCACTACTTTCGAAGTTTGGGAGCTCCAAGTTTAAAATTATATTACAGAGTTGAAGTTGACTGAGTAGAATACTGTAAAATGAGAACTCACACCAAACGGTCAATCTTAAAAGAAGTGAAAAAAATAGATGATCGGTTATTAAAAAAGTAAGATTTCAAATAATTATAGGATAATGTATTAACTATCTTGGGTTCAAAATATGTTGTGGTTGCCTTCTTTTTAAAGAAGGATTATCATTTATTCATATAAAGTATAAAAATGTATCTAACGTCTCCTAAAACTTAAATGCTGGTTATAATCCAGCAAAGAACTTGAGTGTGATGGGGAGAAAAATCCTAGACCAAAGACCCTGAGATCCAGCCTGCAGAAGTCTGCTTCTGCTTCTTTATACACTCTAGATTTTAGAAGTCTCTTGAGTCCTTTTCCCAGAATGTGTGAAGTCTTAACATGAATATGTGGAAATGGCATACAACAACTCAGAAATACTTAGGACAGATACTCAGCAGCTTCCATGTACTAAGCACTGGACTCGAGTGTTTTACGCACAGCTTCTCTTTTAACCTTCAAACTAAGCCTATGAAATGGGCCCTATGAGACTGCTAAGGAAAACTGCATTCAGTTATTAACATATACTGAAATAATTTTTCTCTACCAGTGAATAAGACCTGCATTGTCCCTACCCCATGCAACTTTCAATTCTAGTAGGAGTATGTAAAAAAAAAAAAATCAACACAAACATAACCTTCAGACACAACATGCCGGGGGTTACTTTTACCTAGGATGAGGGAGGACTGTTTTCTGAGGTCACGTGTAACTCAGAATAAAAAGCAGAAATCAGGCTTAGAAAGATCTGGGGAAGGAATATTGCAGGGAAAAGAAACACCAAATACAAAAGACCAGGGAGAGAACAAGCTTTGGGTGCTTGGCTAGGATGACAAAAGCACTGGGAATGAAGGGGATGAGATTAGGGAGGCAGGCAGGGATGTTGAAGATCATGGTTGTGTGTTTGGATTTTATTCCAATGCCCTGGGGTCTTAGACAATAATCAGACATACATTTTAAATTAGCACTTTAGCTGGTATTGATAAAAGGACTATGGGGGACTACATACCACTAGATGGTTATTGCTGGATTTCAGGGAAGAGACAGTGATGGCTTCCAGAAGGATGAGAGCAGTAACCAGATCTAAAGAACTGGTTTTAATGAAGAGAACTGAGCTCCTAAGTTTGGGGCCTGAACCATTGGCTAAAGGGTAATGGCATTGACAGAAATGTACAACACTATGGAGATGAGAAGGTTTAAGGAGACGAAATTCAACAATGTACGAACACAGGATGGGAATCTTCCCATTCCTTCTCCCAATCTCCAGAAGAGAAACCTCTAGTTTCTTTCAGTAATCATCCTCTTCATCATAGCAGTAGTAACATTTTGAGAATTTGTTATGTACCAGGCCCTGGTCCTGATCTGAACCTCAAGACGTAGGTAGTATCATGATCATTTAATTGATAAAGAAATAAAACACAGTTTATTAGCTTTACTCTTGACCATCTGAATGCTCAATCTCTTGGTTTACTTAGCACATCCAGAGCGCAACTGACTCCCTATATATAATTATATGGATGAATGGTATATAGCTCAGTGGACTCAGAACAAGGACTACTAACTCCTCTGGTCTCTTATTTTTTTGGAAAGATAAACTCAAAATGTTTATAGTTGAAATTTATGGAGACTCTTGAGTAGTAAGTCAATGTTATGAGCATACTGGGTCACCAAAACAAGTTCCTTTAGGAAACTGAGTCAAATCTACTTTTACTGAAGGATACCTTCAGTCTTTAATATAATGTCTATTATGTATTTGTAAGAGGAATATAGGATGTATTACATGCTGAACTTATTGGATCTAGAAATCCCTGAAGTTTGTTGCTTGTTCTGCATGACATCAGGAAGCAACATCCACAGACCCAGCTGCCATCAGTCTAACAGATCAGAAAACTCATGCATGAAGATAAGCCCCAGGGGTAGGAGTTTATGGCCCTGCTGATGGTAAATTTTGATCCCCCAAATTATCATGGAGCAAGAAAGGAAATTAGAGATAATCCAATCAAGTATTGTGTTGTAGTTGCATAGATGAGGAGGAGATCAGGTTCACGGATCCAAGTTTGTTCAGCAGCAATATATACTTAATATGGTCCTTGACTAATTCCGAGACATGTATATAACTCCTTATTTTAAGCTCTATGTTTCTCAAAATATTAGGAATTCAGAGCCTAAACAGATGCCCTATCACCACTTGGCCAGGGCCCAAGACTAAACTGCAGGTAGCAACACAGGCAAGACCTTCTCATGTCACATCTACAGTCTCTCTCCACTTCTCTCCAGCTCAAAACAGGCCTCCTTCAGAGAACTTGCGTCACTAGGCAAATGTGTTTTTACCTGCAGAATAAATTTAAGTATTTTTATAGAACCCTCCCTTTTAAGGAAAAAGATGACACAGAATCAGAAAGGCAACATGGGAATAAGAACCAATTCAATTATAGCCCACATTGTCCTACTCTCCTAAGAAAGACACACAACTCAGTGTTGTATTCCTCCCACTTCCACAACTCTAATACCAGATAAATATTTGTCCAAAGAGATAAAAACAATACTTGATTTGAATTCTTAATGTCTTCCTTGAACCCAGGAAACTTTTCTACTCAAGACTAGTACTTTCTAATATACACCTTCTGAATGATGATAATCACTGATTTGCTTGCCAAGGAAAGGCTGTTAAGACCTAAGAGGGTATCTGAGTTTGCACTTTGCCACTAACCAGCTGATATACCTTAAGTGAGTCAATGCTAGGACTGGAGACTCTTGGTGTTCTTGGGGCACCTGGGTGGCTCAGTCAGTTGATCATCTGACTTCAGCTCAGGTCATGATCTCACAGTCTGAGTTCAAGCCCCACATTGGGCTAGCTGTGGTCAGCCTGTCAGCACAGAGTCCCCTTCAGATCCTCTCTTCCCCTCTCTCTACCCTTCTCCCACTTGCATTCTCCCCAAAGTTTTTTTTAAAAAAGACTCTTGGGTTATTAGGTTCTAAGTGGGATATGTTTTGGTTCAGATTTTACAAGCAAAAATTACATATTTATCACCAAAAACTGACTCAATACTCACCATGTTCCAGACAACACTAGGTTAAGTGCCAGTATATGCTAATTTCATTTCAGCAACTCTTAATGTCCATTAGGTACTAACATTATCACAATATTATAGATGAGGACATTGAAACCTTAGAAATCTTACATGAATGGTATGACTCCCTCATTTTAAGATGAGAAATGAACTATGAAGGACATTGCATGCCAAACTTGCCATGGAGTTTGAATTTTCTATTAAAGACCCGAGATTTGCAAGCTTTGACACATTCAACTTCAGCAATTGTTTTTTTCTCTTACTGAGACTCTAGGTCAAAAGAAATAAATAGCAGTTCTCTTTAGAATTAGAAAACAAACATTTAGGTCCTAAAAACTTGGTTTTACTTTTAATTTAGGTATATTTTTCAAATGGTTACTAACATTTTTCTTTCATCCTTAAGCAGCCACACTGCTTACAAATGGGATATGCTTGGTTGGGTACTGTAGATATTCAGACTTTAAAGTCAGATTGGACACTGCCACCTTTGTTTTATAGGTTTTTTTCATGAGATACTTGCTTTTAATCATAGCCGCCAGTGAAAACCCAGGTTTGTAAAATAGGGCATCATCAAAAGGAATGTAGCCCATCAAATCCTGAAACTAAAGCACATCAAAGCTGGTATTGAGCATATTCAACAGAGGTATTGCTTTGTATCACCTAACCATTTAAAACATCTCATGGTACCCATGTGAGTTCACGGCAGTGCCTGAGGCACCTTAGCACAGTTTGGGAACCACAGCTCTGGTCATTGAGGAATCTTCCCTAGCAAGTTTTGAAAAAGGAGAAGGACATGATCCATATGTACATTCTAGAAAAATGGAGCTGTAATGGAGAAAGGATGGAGGTGCCAAGACCAGAGAAAAAGGGAATAGTCCAGAAATGGCTTGAGCCTTTCAAGAACATTCTGAGTGTTATCAAACCACTGTAAAAACTAAGAGCTCTGGAAACAGACTCTTGAATGAGATTACTACATTAAGGGAAAAAGTCAGGAAAAACAGTCATTCGAAATCCACTATCAGAATATAAATGGATGTGGGCTGAGGCTATTTAACTGTATCCATGTGCAACATGCATTAGTTTCATTGATATAAACCTTTCCTATTACATGGTGGTGCCTAACAGGTGTTGAAGTAACTGGTCACCAGCCTCCTGTCAACCCATTTTAAGAAAGCATTTGACAATTGTTAAGGTGAAGGGGCTTGCTCAAGGTGTACGAATTAGTGACAAATTGGTGACACTTTAAGGTTTACAGGCAAACGAGAAGTACAAGAGTTTTGAGAAGTATACCATAGTTAAATACAACATAGAGAAGCTAGATGAATGGCATCTGGAAGTTTGTCATATACCTTTACAACTCATCAAAATAAAAGTTTTAATAACAAAAAATTTTATGTTTTGGTTTAAAATTTTGGAAAAATTTTAAAGTGGGGATGGGGGAAGACAGGAGAGGAAAACAAGGATGCAAAAGTAATAAAGGAAAAAAGAAAGGTTAATGTACTGGAGAAATGATCCCCACTTGCCAATAATATCATTGTCCAATTTCTAGTGTCAGTGCAAAATGTGCCTCACAGTTCATAGGAAAACCAACACTTTCCGTGTAGGAAGTTGTTACAGCTGGAAAACACAGATTATTTTCTACTGGGTGACTTAGATGGCATATCTTCCCTTAAAGGGTCTTGCACATATTTATAAACATGGAAACTGTTAAGACATTTTGTGAAAAATATGACTGCTCAAAGAACTCCAGGCATGGGGGCAAAGACCATCTAAGTTTAAATGAATATATTAGACCAATGTGACAGCAAATGAGATGAAAATTCACAAGAAAGTCTTGTTTATATGGGAGAGACTTGGTATTAGAGGTCTTTCTAGGAAATCTAACAAAATTAGCTAGGCAGCTGTCCCATCAGTCTCCATGTGCTATTTCTCCATATGTGAAGATAAAGTGGAGTTTCTAATTGAAAATTGTCCCTCTCTGTGCTTGAGGCTACAGAGAAGCAGGAGACCACTGACACTGTCCTTCATTTGATGGCTCTTAAAGATAAAAGAAACTTTGTTTCAGTCAAGTATTATTCATCCTAAGGCAACCAAAGGAACAGTAGCTTACACATTAACCTTATGAAAATTTACATATATTCTCATGAGTGGTCAAAACACTTTCAAAATGCATGAAGCTGGGAGCTGGTTTTAATGGCACTCTCATGGGAGCCCACAATTGGGATGCCTATTAATGAGCTAGCAAAGTATTTGATTCTTTCTCCATTCAGTTGTCAAGTATATGCATTTCTAAGCTTATGCAAAGCCTCATTATTGCATTCCTCATGATTCTCTTTTGTCCAAATGTAGAGTGAAGGTCTAACTAAGACTTACACATTTCATCAGAAATTACGATAAGCAACCTTTTTAGCTAAGTACAGTTAAATAAAAACAACTACCTGAATGATGAATACGGCAAGGCTTTTGTTTACATGCTTATATGTTTGTCCTGAAAAAGGATATCAATGTAAAAGTTTAAACATAACTCTAAATCAGGAATTTTCTCACACTTCCCAATTTAGACCCCTTAACTCCAAGTCTGTCTTTACAACATAAAAGTTTTTTAAATATGTGAAATTTATTGTCAAATTTGTTTCCATACAACACCCAGTGCTCATCCCAACAGGTGCCCTCCTCAATACCCATCACCCACCCTCCCCTCCCTCCCAGGAACTGGAGAGTGTTATGCTAAGTGAAATAAGCCATACAGAGAAAGACAGATACCATATGTGTTCACTCTTATGTGGATCCTGAGAAACTTAACAGGAACCCATGGGGGAGGAGAAGGGGGGGAAAAAAAAAAAAAAAAAAAAAAAGAGGTTAGAGTGGGAGAGAGCCAAAGCGTAAGAGACTCTTAAAATCTGAGTACAACACAAAAGTTCTTACAAAAAGCCTTGACAGTATTCCAAATTCTTCAATTAATTCCTAGAGGATATATTCAAAGACCTTTTTTTCTTAAGAAATAGAAAAATATAAAGAACCTAAAGCCAATGATGTCCCCAATAGATATGTGGGATTTCAGACCTTAGGAGAATACCTGCTATTGAGTTATGTTCTCAGGACCAGATTGGACCCTCAGTCAAGCCTTAAACAGCATCCTGAAATCAACTTAATGTGATCAATACGTATTCAATAATATGTAGACTCCAAAAAACTCAACTGAGGCTCCATTTTACCATGTGTAATGAGTATATATAGAACATTTTTACCTATACAACATTTTAAAATACAACGATATAGGACAACAGCATATCTGTCCTCAGGGAACGATCTCATGGCAACATGTGCCATAAATGTTTTAATTTACTCTTGACATTGGATCGCATATAAGAATTCAGGCATTATTCATCTTTATTTTCTGAGCAAGTGGTGCAGCATCTGGTCACAAGCACCCATGTAATGTTTGGAGGACCTGAATTACTGGACAGACTTTTCATGTTGTAGAGAAGACAAAACATGAGAAATCTGTTTCTAAAATAAATCTCAAGAGGAGAAACTGATACTCTCTAACAATGGGTCACCATTATTCCTAATTCCCAAGAGTAATTGAACTTGTGCCAAACTATTGTGTTCAATTGTTCTCAAAATCATTTATACCAAATTTTTAAGTCATATACTGAGTCAGTATGTAATGAAAAAAAGGTTTATATGTTATGGCAAATCACCTGCTGCTCATCTGATGTTAATAAAGATTAACAGGACAATTTATTTGGCAAAGGGTATAGGGGAGAGACCCAAGTTTTAAATTCAAGTTTGGCTGCATGCCAGGTGCTTCATTACTGTAAGCATTTCCTACCTAATAGGGACTAAATAAATCATATACATATGAGTCATTAGTGTAGTGCCTGGCCTACAGTAGATGCTTCTTAAATATTAATTCACTTTATGCTTCTGTGGAAACATGGATTTTCCCTCAAGGGGTTTTCTCAATAATTAGAATATCTGATCAATTATTCTCCCTACCAATTCTGCATTGAATGAACCTTATCGAAATAAGGTTTCATTATGTGTTTTTTTGTGTTTATGCCCCCTCTTTATTCTGAACCATTAGAGATAATTGCCATAGCTTTGGGAATAACAGTGCAAACTCCAAATGTCTCTATAAAACAACAAAAAAGATGTACAATTTAGTGTCACTAATCAACTCCTACACAGGTTTTTAAATTGTTTCCTATGTAACTGTAGTTTTAAAATTCTACAGTTAAAAAAACTGTAGCTATTTAAATCACACAGAACAAGAGTCATTGCAGATCAACTTATGTGATCCTAGACATATTAAATCCTAACAAATATTACTATTTTATACACTCTCATCTGCTGTTTTATGATCAAACTGAAGGGCCAACAGACTGTTGAATAAATAGGTCTATTTAATTAATAAGACAGTCCAAAACCCCGAAAAATATTCTATGGATCACTACTGCACAGAACACTTTGTGGAGTGTCGGGCTCTTGACAGGGTATGACCTCTTTTTAATATAATAGTACTCATAGATACAGGATACCTAACAAGCTATTAAAACATGCAAAAGACAGAAACAGTCAAAATGACAAAACACAAGCTTCTCCCCCAGAAGAAAATTCAGGAGGAAATCACAGCCAGAGAATTGCTCAAAACAGACATATAAACAATTTATCTGAACAAGAATTTAGAATAACAGTCTAAGACTAATAGTGGGGCTTGAAGAAAAGGCATAGAAGCCAGCAGAGAATCTATTGTGGCAGAAATTAAAGACCTAAGAACTAGTTACAATGAATTAAGAAATGCTATAAACAAGATGCCAAATAAAATAGACACAGTGACAGCGAAGATGGAAGAAGCAGAGAGAATAGGTGTGATTGAAGATCAAATTATGGAAAATGATGAAGCTGAAAAAATAGGGAAAGAAAATTACTAGATCCTGAGGAGAGAATAAGAGAGCTAAGCAGTTCCATGAAATGAAACAATATCCCTATCACAGGAGTTCCAGAACAAGAGACAGAAAGGGGCAGAAAGTTTATTTGAACAAATTACAGCTGAGAACTTCCCTAACCTGGGGAAGGAAACAGGCACCCAAGTCCAAGAGGCACAGACTGGCCAAATAAAAAGATAAAGAGAATTCTGAAAGTAGGTAGGGATAAACCTATAAGGGTAGACAAATAAGGGTAGTAGCAGACCTGTCCACTGAAACTTGGCAGGCTAGAAAGAAGTAGCAGGAAATATTCTATGTGCCAAACAGGAAAAACATACATCCAAGAATCCTTTATCCAGCAAGGCTGTCATTCAGAAAAGAAGGAGAGATCAAGTCTTTTCCAGACAAAAACTGAAGGACATCATAACCACTAAACCAGCCATGCAGGAGATCCTATGGGGGAATCTGTGAGTGGAAAGCAGTGAAGACTACAAAGAACCAGAGACATTACTACAAACACAAACCTGCATATAACACAATGACACCAAATCTGTAACTTTCAGTAATCACTGAATGTAAATGGACTAACTCCCCCAATCAAAAGACACAGGGTATCAGAATGGATTTAAAAAAAAAAAAAAAAAAAAAAAAGAGGATCTTTCTATATGTTGCCTACAACAGACTGATTTTAAACATGAGGACATATGGAAGCCAATTTGACAATAAATTATAGTTAAAAAATAAAAAATTTAATTTAAAAAGTGTGTGTATATATATAAAATTTATTTTCAAGTTAGCTAACACACAGTGTATATAGTGTGTTCTTGGCTTCAGGAGTAGATTCCCATAATTCACTTACATACAACACTGAGTGCTCGTCCACACAAGTACCCTCTTCAATGCCCATCACCCATTTTTTTCCTCTCCCCCACTCCCTGCCCTCATCAACCGCCAGTTTGTTTTCTATATTTAAGAGTCTCTTATGGTTTGCCTCCCTCTCTGTTTGAAACCATTTTTACCCTTGCCTTCCCCCATGGTCTTCTGTTAAGTTCCTCAAATTCCACAAAGGAGTGAAAACTTAGAGCTGTCTCTTTCTGAGTTACTTCACTTAGCCTAATACCCTCCAGTTCCATCCACGTTGTTGCAAATGTCAAGATTTCATTCTTTCTCATTGCCAAGTAGTATTCCATTGTATATATAAACCACACCTTTATCCATCACCAGTTGATGGACATTTGGGCTCTGCCCATAATTTAGCTATTGTTGAAAGCACTGCTATAAACCTTGGCAGGTACATGTGGCCCTATACATCAGCACTCCTGTATTTTTTGGATAAATTCCTAGTAGTGCTATTGCTGAGTTGTAGAGTAATTCTCTTTTTAATTTTTTGAGGAACTTCCACACTGTTTTCCAGAGAGGCAGCACCAATTTGCATTCCCACCAGCAGTGCAAAAGGGTTCCCATTTCTTCACATCCTCACCAACATCTGTTGTTTCCTGAGTTGTTAGTGTTAGCCATTCTGACCAGTGTGAGGTGGTATCTCAATGTGGTTTTGATTTATAGTTCCCTGATGATGAGGGACATTGAGCATCTTTTCATGTGTCTGCTGGCCACCTGGATGTCCTCTTTGGAAAGGTGTCTATTCATGTCTTCTGCCCATTTCTTCAATGGATCATTTGTTTCTCAGGTGTTTCATTTGGTAAATTCTTTACAGATTTTGGATGCTAAGTATTCTCCCATTCTATCTGTTGCCCTTTAGTTTTGTCGATTGCTTCCTTTTCAGTGCAGAAGCTTTTTATCTTGATGAGGTCCCAATAGATCATTTTTGCTTTTATTGGTGTCTCTACTTCTTAATCACCTTCCCTTATTTTATACGTTCCCTCAATCCCCTCCCCCAAACTATAACCAGAGTGTTGTTTGCATTCATCATTGTTTCTTGTTTTTCATTTGTTTTGTTTTATATTCCATGTAATTAAATCTTATGGTATTTGTCTTTATTTCACTTACAATAATATTCTCTAGGTCCATCCATGTTGTGGCAAATGTCAAGATCTCATTGTTTTCTTATAGCCGAGTAACATCCCATAGTGTGTGTGTGTGTATACATACACATTTTCCCCCACCACCGTAAGTAATTCTATTTTGCATAATACTCAATTCTGACATTAAAGGTTACTTGAAGGCTTTTGGTTAAAAACACATGCACTTTCTTTCAATAAATCCCATGTATTTTTCATCTTGTGCTGCTCTTTGTGGTGAGCTGTGAAATTCCACTTCTGTAGCTGTGTATCACATCCTTTTTATCCTTTAATCTGGTAAGGGTCACTGGGTTGCTTTCATATCTTGGCTATTGCAAATAATGCTGCAATAAACATAGGGGTGCATAGATCTTCACAAACTAGTGTTTCATATTCTTTGGGTCAATACCCAGTAAAATTACTGGATCATACAGTATTTCTCTTTTATAATTTTCTGAGAATCTTACATACTATTTTTCACAGTGGTTTGACCACCAACAGCACATGAGGCTCCCCTCTTCTCCACATTCTAACATTTATTATTTCTTCTCTTTTGGACACTAGCCATTCAGACTGGCATGAGGGGATAGCTCATTTTTCCCTGATGAAAAGATGCTCAACATCACTAATCTGTGGGCCAGCACTCATTTTTAATCAGATTACTGTAGTTTTAGTGTTCAATTGTAGTTGTAGTTCTTTATATATTTTGGATACTAGCCCCTTACTGAACATTTGCAAATATCTCCCTTTCAGTGTTTTGTTGGTCATTTCCTCTACTGTCCAAAAGCTTTTTATTTTGGTATAGTCTCCAATAGTTTATGTTTGCCAAATATCATAAAAGGTTTTAGAAAACCCCTTTACAAGTAGTACTGCAGATTGAAGAGATTATACAGGCAGAGGGCTAGCATTAAGATGCTGTTTATGCCACCGAGTAACTCCAGATTGACTAAAGGGAAACCTCCAAGTTGAGGAGTCTGTGCCCTCTCCTCTGAGAAGAGACTCTCTGGTGGCCACGGCACATTACAAGATCCATACAGAGTTCCTGAACTTTGAGGTCTGGGGCTATCACACACTCCAGAGACACTAGCAGATGCTGAGTAAATCTAGTGTCATCACCCACCTGGGCCAGAGGGAGCCCAAAGTATACCCTGTCCACCCAGTCCCACCCCACCTCCCCATCCCCTTTCCCCAGAGAGAAGGAAAGGGAAGGGAGGCTGGTAGAAAGCAATACCGGACTTGTTGCTTTATACGAAGACTCTCAGTTGTATGAAGAAAATGAATTATTTTGAAAAAGATCAAGCTTATTTTTCCTGTCAACAGAAATGGGAACCAGTTTGAGTCCAATTTGAGGATGACCAAATTGAGTCCAATTAATGCAAAGTCCAATTTCTGTGTATCTGCATCCTAAATAGTACAAATTCTAACAGACTACATGCCAGATTTGAACACAGAAGAGAAGCAAAATACTTAAGCATCTCAAGACAGAGGAGAGCTGGCAAGAAATGAGAGTGGCGGGGAGGACCATCCTCATGCCAGTAGCCCTAATTCCACACATTTCGTGGCACTTGACTGTTTTTAGCTCATCAGTGAGAAGAAGAGTTAGGTCTCTGAGGAGACGCATGTCCTATAAGAGAAACTCATCTCTACCTCGAGTTAGACAAAATTCAACCTAAGAGCTCGTTTTAGTAGCTTATTAAAATATAAAAAGGTACAGCAAATTAAATCCTATTACCAAGACCTCAAAGACAAGACAGAATACAGAGGTTTTTAGGCAATTTTATTTTCTGCCTTTTTTTCATGTTTATTTTTGCAAGAAAGACAGACCACAAGCGTGACAGGGGAGGGGTTGGGGGGGGGGGTAAGAGACACAGAATTCGAAGCAGGCTGTAGGCTCTGAGCTGTCAGCACAGAGCAGAGCCCAACGCAGGGCTTGAACCCACCAACCACAAGATCATGACTTGAGCCCAAGTCGGATGCTTAACCAACTGAGGGACCCCAGTGCCCCGTAGGCTATTTTAGATGGTGTTTTAACAGAAATGCTTTAGGAAAATTATTACACTGCATTGATTATTCAAAGTTTTCTGTAAATTATAAACAAAAACCTCCTCCTCTCAGACCTATATAAAAACATAACAACACTCCTGTGAACACTCAGACACACTCATCTTGAGAACCAAGGCAGAAAATTCGTAAGTTAAAGCAACTGCACACAAAACGGATGCAACAAATTGCATTTACTCTAAGTTGTCCACACAGCTATGGAATTAGGTGGTAATTTTAGTTTTACAGCTATATTGTAGCCTTGTTACAGGAACACACCAAGATGAAAGAGTAATCAGAGTTCTCCAGGTGTGGTTTTGGTTTTGTTTTTCACCTGGACTTTGGTTCCTCCAAAATGAGTGCTGGCTGTGAAAGAACAGCAGGAACCTGCTGTGTGTGCCCACCTCATTCAATGGAGGGTCGAGTTCCAAAAGCCCCTTTTGTACAACACGATGAGAAGTCAGCACTCCAAGGACTGATTTAAGCTGTAAAGAAGCATGGTCTCACAAAGCATCAGCCACATGATAATTAGAATGAAGATTGACAAGACTTCAAAGAAATCCAACCTAGCTTTCATTATGAAGGTAATCCTTTAATTAAATCAAGTTCCATTTATAATTAAGCTTAAATGAATTATTCCCAAGACCCCACACTGAAAATAGTGCCTAATAGGCACATCATGCCTCCATATAAATAGGAAATACAGTACTAAAAATTAGGCCAGCAGTTCTATGTGCAAAAAAGAAAAAAAAAAAAAAAAAAAGAAAAAAGTGGTTTTTTTGTTTCAAAATTTTTTTTAGTATTTATTTTTGACAGAGACAGAGCATTAGCGGGGGAGGGGCAGAGAGAGAGGGAGACACAGAATCCGAAGCAGGCTCCAGGCTCTGAGCTGTCAGCACAGAGCCCAACGCAGGGCTCGAACTCACAGACTGTGAGATCATGAACTGAGCCGAAGTCGGACGCTCAACCGACTGAACCACCCAGGCTCCCGTTTTTTTGTTTTTGTTTGTTTTTTTAGAATAGGGATCTGGCCTGCAATGTTCTCTCTTGAGGCACTAGGTCAAGAAGTACAGAAGTAATGTAAGACATGTAGAGAGCCCATAGACAAAATCGAGTTACAAGGGTTACATTTACACAGTAACATTTAGTTCCATTCTGTGGCTTGGGTGAATCTCTAGTATTGGTCTTGGCATCTTTTCCCCACATATTTAGGATTCTAAGAACTTCTGAGACACCATCATCCCCACAAAAAAAACAGCCCCTACTTAAAAGAGTGCTTTACAGCAGGTGCTATACTGGGTACTAGGCCTTATTTTCATTTGACCCTTTGAATATTCTTGTGAGACAGGAAATATTCTAACCTTTTATAGGTGAAACTGAAGGTAGGAGAGAGCAAGCAATTCGCCCAAACCTACTGAGGTAGTAATAACACAAATTTGTCTGGGAAGGCCTTGTAGCCCTTCTCTTTCCAGTAGTAAGGGAGATACGGACATGTGGTACGGTGAGAAAACCAATGTATGTACATGCTTTAAAAGTTGTAATTGTAATTAAAACCTATACAGAATGTTGCAGGAGCAGAGGAAAACCAAGATTCACAATTTGGAAACTCCTAAGATTCATTGAGCTGGAGAATGATCTTTAGCCACTTTGGTAAAAATAACCTTTCCGGGAATGGCAAGCCACACAAAATGATGACTGAATTCATCATGCCAGGGGAGTATAATGCAGAAAACTGCCCACACAGATCTAATTTATTTTAGGTCTGCTGATGCAGTGGTTGCTATTTTTCTACAACGTAAGCGTCTGGTAAATAGAATTACAGGAAAACGCAGTGAAAATTATCAGTAAACATAGAGCTCTTTGAAGCTGACTGACAGAAGTGGCCGGAGTGACAAATTTTGATACAAATAATACCCTTTTGTTTGCACAAAATTAAGTTGCCATGTTAGTTTAATGGGCTCCAGTGTAACTAATAATACAACTTCCCTAAACACTTTCATCTATAAAGAAAGGTTCACAATGGATTTAGGGTTCCGAGTACCAGGGAAGCCAGGGTTAAGGAAGGAGCAAAAACCACACTCAGAGAAAAAGGCAAGGAGAGCCCATGGCATTGATGCTGCCTGAAGTTGTACACTGTCATCATCAAGAATCCTGATCTTCAAAGCTTGGTCCTACAACTGGCAGCATCAGTATCACCTGAGAACTTATTAGAAATGCCTATGTTTGCGGCTCCCAACACAACCTGCCAATCAAACTCTAGGAGGGGGATGTGGCAATCTCCAACAAGCTTTCCCAGTGATTCAGATACAGGCCGAAATTTGAGAACCACTGATTCAAGAAGATTTCAAAATACCATAGTACCAGGACTCCACCCAGAATGTAAGATTTAATTAGTCTGGGGTGGGACCTAGGCCTTCTGGCTCCCTGAAGATAGCAACGATTTTCTAAGGTCTCACCCATAGTTGAGGACTGGTGGCCTGTTGAGATTTGGTCCAAACAGGGCATCTGGGTGGCTCAGTCAGTTAAGCATCCGACTTCAGCTCAGGTCATGATCTCACAGTTAGTAAGTTCGGGCCCGTGTCGGGTTCTGTGCTGACAGCTCAGAGCCTGGAGCCTGCTTTGGATCCTGTCTCTCCCCCTCTCTCTGCCCCTCCCCTGCTCTGTCTCTGTCTCAAATAAAAACTAAAAAAAAGGAAAAAAAAGATTTGTTGCAAATGGTATTAATACAATGTAGTATCCCTCCAGAAAAACAATACAGAAAAAATTATCTGGCTGAATTGAATATACTAATACTTTCCATCTGAGTAATTCTGACTACCAGAGAGTTCAGTTACTGGGTCCATGCCTGACAAATGGCAGGTCAAGTAACTATCATCACAATAACAAGGAAATCAGAAACTGCTTCCAGGATGATTCAACTGTCTTTGAGAATAACATCACATATATGAAGACAAAGAAAAGAGAAACCAAACTTTCAAACCAGACAATCCAAGCACATATATGTGTTTGGACTATGAGGTACGGGTTCTGGGTTCAACAGCCCTCACCCCACCAACATGCCAGGAAATTGCGTAAGGGCAGAAACAGTCTCCACTGATGGCCATGGAAACCTTTCACAAAAAGGATCTCAAGGGGCTCCTAAAATTGTTGGTTAATAGAACCCAAAGATTAGTGGTAGTCCCATGAAATACCTCGTAGCTTTTATTCAGCGTTTATATTTTGTTTTACGCTAAGAAGCACTCTCACAAATACAGAGTACCACATCCCACTAACTCAGAGACAAAAGGCACAAAAACAGATCCATGGGAAAATGTGAATTACAGATCAAAGACCTGAGGATCTGAAATGTGACCCTGAGCACCAGAGCATCACCTGAGAACTTGTCAGAAATGCAAATTCTGTACGTCCCGTTTCACACCTACTCATCAGAACCTCTGGGGGATGGGCCCAGCAAGCTGTGTTGTAACCAATTGTCTAGGTGAGTCTGAGGCCTGAAGTTTGAAAACCACTGCTCTCTAGATACAGCATCCTATATTTCGTCTAACCAGCCAAAGGAGAATATTTTTCTCCTCAAATTCTTCCTAAAAACCAACCTGGTGCAAAGGTACACGTGGAAGATTAAGAGAGGTGTTTAGATCATGCAACTAACAGGAGGCACACATGGTTTCCACATCGAAAAGCCACATATTGGTCAATATGAACATCTGTTCCAAGGACTCGGACTCATTTGATGTTGGCTCATTTGGTCCTACATCAAATGCCCATCAAGTGCCCATCTTCCCTCTAACCTGACAAGCCCTGCCAGAGTCTATGGAACATGACCAGCCCCTGGTAAGAGATGATTTATTGTTACCCTTTAAGGTCATTCAGTATCAAATCTCTGTGGCCAATAATCTAACTCTGATCCTGTGCCTTAACTATAGCACTTTGACTTTATTTTTGAGACCAAACCTTTTTGGTAACTCAATCCCCACATTTTTTTTTATAGCCAATGACAGATTCTTTCTCACATCATGTAGTAAGGTTCAATTGATCATGGGGCCTCAATAAATTGACCTTAAAGAATATGAATTGCCACTTGGCCAGCCAAATTTCATCCCTGAGCACAAAAAGCCCACGGATGTGTTCTTTGGCTTGTAATGTTGATATATACGGACTCTTAAAAATGTAATTGTTGGTGTTTAATATTGAAGGACCTCACATGCCAGTCTAAATCTGTCTTTATCTGAAACATCCAAAAACATGAAAATGACTGGGTCTGTGTTCCCACAGGGTAACTGTAGGCCAAGATTGAAGAGTAGCTATTAGTATAAACTACTAATGTTAATTATCCTTTATTATCACAGTAATGCTACATTTTCATACATCAAATAGAAAATACTTCTCGTGCCAAGCCTCTATCAAAATTAGGCAAATAAAACCTAGCCCCAAATGGCCATGTATTTGAGAAAAAAAAATTTGGTACAGTACAAATGCTTCCTAACATATGGAATATGTAAGCATAGTGTTTGCTTGGAAATAATGTCACTGAAGACACTATTATGAAGAAACTTGGCCAGCATCATTCATCTGACTACATATCAGGACCCCACAGGTATTTATATTTACAAACCCCATTCTGTGAAATAAACGTTCAACTACTGATATTTCATTAAGGCACTGGTTCTCAACACTGGCTACATGTAGTTAATCTCTGGGGGAGATTTTAACAATATTCCTGCCTGGAAACCACCCCCAGAGACTGTATTTTAATTGTTCTCTGCCATGGCCTGGATGGCAATAATTTTTAAGCACTCTAAGTAAGACACAGCTAATGTACAGCCAGGGTTGAAAATCATTTTACCGAATACAAGAGGACATGAGTTTTCAAGAGCTAGTATTACCCTCCTTTCTCCCTCTATGTCACAGGAACTGCTCTTCACAGCTCTGTTTATAAGTAGGCTTCATTATACGTATCCAATTTCTTTTGGAAAATCTTGTGATCATGGCTTATTCCTTTTTTTTTTTTTCAATTTTCTCTAACTACAAGGAGAACATGTAGGAACAGTGACTCACATACAGTCAATTTCCCAATTTCTCCAGTCTGCATTTCAGGTTGATGGTTTAATCTGCCTGTAGTGTTTGAAGGTTGATACAACGAATGTTGGACTGGCATACATAAATCTAGCTGTCTTAAGTGCACAGTCTCTGAAGCAAAAATGCAGATGGGAAATAGCCTTGTCTTGCTCTTTGGTATCTCTTGCCATAAGATTCTTTGGTGAGGCATAGTTTAAAAGTGGGAAAGAAACATTTTGGCTACTGAGATCAAATCATAATCCTGCAGTCTAAATTCTGGACTGAACAGGAAATCCCTGTAGGTTTGTTCACTTTTCTCTAACTTGCTGGACCATCTCTACTCTCTTACAGAAATTCTTACTAGCCAGGCAGAAAATGACTTTTTTTCTTCCAGTTTACTTTGAGAGAGAAAGAGACAGCATGAATGGAGAAGGGGAAGAGAGGGAGAAAGAATCCCAAGCAGGCTCCACACTGTCAGCACAGAGCCCAATGCAAGTCTCGAACACATCATTCTTGAGATCATGACCCAGGCTGAAATCAAGAATTGGACTCCTGAGCAACTGAGCCACCCAGGCACCCCAGCAAATGATTTTGATTGGCACCCTACAGAAAACTCCTGCCAGAATTGAAAGAGAAACATCCCTATGGATGTTTTTTTAAACTTCCTGTTTCATACAATAGACACAGTCAATATAGTTTTCCTTTTTACCTCAGTTTATTCTATTAAAATCAAATTCAGGAATTATATGTAAATTCACTATTCTAATAGATCTACACATCTGGGTTTGTAAATACAGATTTACAAACTAAATAGAGCATGCGAGCAGGGGAGGAACACAGAGAGGAGAACACAGCATCTGAAGCGGGTTCTGTGCTGACAACAGAGAACCTGATGCAGGGCTTGAACTCATGAACCAGGAGATCATGACCTGAGCCAAAGTTGGACACTTAACCACCTGAGCCACCCAGGTGCCCCTATATGATTTTTCTTTTAGATTTCACCTAGCAGTTTTAAATTTAGATCCTTCCATGTAAAAGATATGAATTTTACTTATTTACCTATTCTAATTCTTTGGAAATTATCGTAGTAAATTTAGTGTTTAAAAAGCATATCCAACTAAATTTCCCCCCCCAAAAATGCCAACCATTTATTCTCAACTATTTATATGGTCCATCTTTCCTTTGGGAGGGAGGTTGGGGGGGGGGGGGGCAGCGCTGGGGAAAGGAATGTGTATGTAATTAGATTTAATCAGAAGTTTCCAATTATCCAAGAACTCCTGTCTCATCTTTAATAAAATTGTCATACTAAAGATCAGTTTTGGATGCATAGGCTTCAATATAAACTTTCTTTTTTCTACTAGAAGTAGGTCTGTTTCTTCACTTTTGATTTTATTATGTAAGTTTCCTAAGAAATGCACATCCTCTTTGCAGATTTGTGTGTGATTTCATACCTATCTGCTATTGTTATGAGCCGATTTTATCATTTCCAAATTAGTGTTTATACTAAGGCATTTTTTTCCTTTTTTATTCACCTATTTTACTGAAATCTTTTATTAAATTATATATGGTTAGTTTCCTGATTATTCTAGTACTGATATTTTAGGATTAATATTAAATTGCATTTGTCAAACCACCCAAAACGTTAATAGTAGCATGCTAAAATAATGACAAACATGTTTCCCATTTTATATAATATATAATAGAGATGTTGTTAGCTAGGCAAAAAATCATTCATTACTTTAGAATATCTATTAACTAGGTCAAAAAAAGTAACCTTATATTTTGAGTGGTTTTGTCAATTTGTATTAATGTTGATTAAATACTTTTTCCCCAACTATTGATATAACCCTATTGGTTTCCTTCCCCTCGTTTGCAATTTTGGTTTCTTGCATTAGTGAACTTACTAATACTAAATAAATTCTAGGATAAATCTGAATTTTGAGCAGGCTTATTCTTTTATTTGTATTATTTAACATTTCTATTATAGATTTTTATGTCTCCAGAAATGGCAATAGCTATGTTTTAGGGTTAGAGTTTTATATGCTTTATGTGATTACCCCCTTGAAAATATTTCTGACTTTTACTCATTTCAATAATTAAATGCTTAAGGCTTAAGTTTCAAATATATTCTAACATCCCTTCCCACAATCTATGTGAAAATTAAGGAATATTTCTTTTAAATAATTACTTGTTTTCACACCTTGTCAGTGCGCAAGTATAGAGGGTTAGTCAAGGTTTCCTCAGCACGACTCCAGGAGAGCTAACAGGAAGATTAGTAAGGTTGTTTACACATCTAATTTAAACATCAATTTGTGATTACTACGTTTATCTGGTCTTCCTAGCAATTCAGGCAGAATGTAGTTGTCATAACTATTTAACGATTAGTTATCACTTCATTAAAATCCCCATCCTAAAAGTAGTATTTAACACCCTTAAAGGCCTTCATTTTCTTTTTCAGGGCCAGTTGGAAATTGGGTAGGACTTGGTCTGGCTCAGAATGAAAATTATTTTACACTTCAGCAAACAAAGTAATGGGGGCTTTGACATAAACAGTACTGCTGTGCTCTGTAATTAAAGCTCAAACATCGTGAAACCACAGAAGCACAAAACCGAGGTCACCTTTCCTAACAAGGAATAAGGACCAATGTTGCTTCAGGTTTAAAATGACCCCCAAGTCTTTAGTAATACTGTGTTATGAAGCCAATTTTAATGCACTGAATTCTAGCATTGGAATTACATTTTACTCCTCCTTTAAGCAGAGGAGATCAACTGGGACTTTGATCAGCTATCAGAACTTGCCATTGAGTAGGAACTTGTCCTTGTCTGGTCAATATTGAAGGCTGCTGCTACTTATTTTAAGGCATGCTAGGAGCCCCCTGATGAAACAGGATTTGGTGTGAGTGATCTAAACATCACTATCCAAAACTTCTTAATCTTTCATTGTCCATTGAAGAGTGTGGCTTCTCCAGGTTGTTTGACGTGCATCCGTTTTAAAAAGGAATAAATAATCTTGTCTATTGCCCATTACCTTACAGCTATCCTATTTACGATACCTAGGCTTTTGGAAGGGAGTTTCATAAATATTCTCTTATGTTATACTCATGGTAAAATTTCCCTGTATTTCATGGATGCTCTTTATACAAATAGGCTCACACTAATACAGTAAACATTTGATTTTTTTTTCTAGAGAAATACAAATTCAATAGTTACATATTTAATGCAAGTACAATGGACATGTCTCAATACAGATAAAGGTGAATAGTTTTTTAATGTTTATTTTGAGAGAGAGAGAACGAGCCCCATGCACAGGGGAGGGGAAGAGAGAGTAGGAAAGAGAATCCCAAGTAGGCTCCATGCTGTCAGAGCAGAGCCGGATGCAGGGCTCCATCCCACAAACCATGAGATCAAGACCTGAGCTCAAATCAAGAGTCAGAAGCTCAACCAACTGAGCCACCTGGGCACTCAAGTGAATTCATTTCAATTACTTAGTAGACAAAAGCAAATGATCTCATCTATCACTATAATCACATATCACTCAAAAATAAAGTATGTTTGGCCAATCCAGGACAACTACGTATTTACAATGGGGGATCTTCAGTTATTTTCTTGATCTTACAATTTTAGGGTAATTCTGAAATAATGTATACTTGAGTAACATGCCCCAGGAAAAAACAACTTGAATATTGAATCCAGTGATTCCATTTTCTTAGAAGGACCTACTTCCTACAAACTGTATGTTGACATGTTAATTCACAATGGGAATGCACATTTTTATCAAAGTATCATGGCATAATTGACAAAAATGACAGCAAAAAAAACTCCCTCTGTATGCTCTATATAGTCAACCCTTGAACAACATTGATTTGCCCTGCATGGTCCACTTATACGTGGGCTTTTTTTTTTTTTTTTAATTACAGTACACTAGAAGTGTTCTCTCTCTTTAGGGTTTTCTCAACATTTTCTTTAGATTTATTGTAAGGATATAGTACTTAATACAGATAACATACCAAATGTGTGCTATTATTTTATCAGTAGGGCTTCCAATAAACAGTTGGCTGTTACAAGTTTTGGAGCAGTCAGAAGTTCTAGATTTTTGACTGAGCAGTGGGCCAGCAATCTAACCCCTGCATTATTCCAAGATCAACTGTTTCTACTTTTAAAAAGTCATTTGTGGGATTTTTTAATTGAATAAAGGATTTATGCTGTCCTTTAGCCCATGAACTGAATTATGAAAGAAATTTACAGTGCAGAACCACCCAGAAAGAACTTACCTTTCATAAAAGAGTGTAACATTTATGGAGGTCGATAGCAAAAATGCTTAACTGCTGATATTTGTAAACAATCAAAATAAAATATAAAAGTAAAATTCTGATCTTAGGAAGCCTATCATTCAATGTTTTACAGGGGAAAAAACAACAAGCCCATAGGACACAACTGTACATATGGCAATTTCTGAAATTAAGTGAGGTAAGAATATGTAACAACTGGAATTCATCATAACCTATCTTATGTTATTTTCAAGTCGAGATCTTTCTCTAAATACTACAAGTCATCCAAATGAACCCATGGTAAAACAAATATGAAATACCCCATCACCTTAGCAACATTTCATAAAGGATGATTTAATGACAGTATGTTACAATAACTTTAAACCATCTAGAGAAAGGAATGGTAGGGTAAAAATAATTCATCTAGGCAATGTCTCTGATTATTGTAGTAGAAAAATCTCAGAGGATAAGGGGACAAAGGTAAATTATTAGGCTCTCCTAGCTGCAAAGAAATATGTTAATATTCAATTCCCATTACTCTAATCTCATAACCTCCAAACAAGTTTCTTAAGTATAATTTGGCCACTAGAGTAAATCTACTCACTGCCAGGGATTGTCTTTTTCAGTTAACTGATCCTGTTATTGTATTAAATGTAGCTTACAGTGTAGTGAGTGGGCATTAAGACTTATTTATCATTCTCTTGTAACTTTGGCTAATATGAATCAATCTTTTCGGCTGTATCACCACCAGGTGAGTAGACATGCTCTGAGGTTTCAAGTATAGAAAAATATGCTAAATAATACTCTACCATAATCTGGACACCAAGACTCAGCCTGAAATAGCTTAATGTATTTATCCTTACCAGAGCCCATCAAGAGAGAACAGTTTTAAATTTGATATTGATTTAACTTGGCAATCTGCTCAACTGAGTTTTATCCTTACACGTACTCCCTACTAAAAATTATTAGATCGTTGTATAATTGTGGTGAATAAATGCACACACACAAACACACCTACACACAAAGATAATCTACTACCATACTAGTAATTTATTTCATGTCCTTGGAGAAATATCTTAAAACTTGTACACAAATATAGTGAAGCCAAATTACCAATATATTTTTTCTGTACATTCATCTTGTTTTTCAAGACTATGTAAGCGATCAGATGTCAGACCTAATTTCACCAATAGAGAAACAGGGTCTACACAAACACAGTTGGGTTGCAGAGAATGGATCATACTTTTAATACGAGGTAGCAAGACCTCCACCCCTTGTTAGTTGCAAAAGCATTATCTCTTCCAGACAGTGTGGTGTTGTCAAAAGAATAGTTGGATAGATCAATGGAACTCAATAGAGAACCCAGAGGTAGACTTGCATAAATAGTTGATATTGGACAAGAGGAAAGGCAATACAATGGAGAAAAGATGGTCTTTTTAAAAATGGTGCTCAAACTGCAATAAAAACAAAGACCTTATACCTTACACGAAAATTAACATGAATCATAGACCTTGATGTAAAATGCAGAAGTAGGATAGTAAGTAATATATGATAGAATCTAGAAGGCCTTAACTGTGGTGATGACCTTTTGATATAACACCAAAGACATGATCCACTAAAGAAATAATTGATTGATTAGCTAGGCTTCATTAAAATTAAAAACTTCTGTTATGTTAAATACACTGCCAAGGGAAGGAAAAGACAAACCACAGACTGGGATAAAGTTTTTGCAGAAGACCAATCTGATTAAAGGGCTATCATCCAAAATATACTAAGAACCCTTAATATTTTTACAGTAAAAAAAAAAAAAAAAAAGAAAATGAGCTGAAGATTTGAACAGTATCTCATCAAAGGAGGTGTATCAATGACACATGTATGAAAAGATGTTCCACATTATATGTCAACAGGCAATTGCAAATTAAAACAATGAGATACCCAACCATTAGAATGGTCCAAATCCCAGACCTGGACAACACAACATGTTGGCGAGGGTGTGGGGCAACAAGAATTCTCATTCACTCTTGGTAGAAATGCAGAACTGTAGAGCTACTTTGGAAGACAGTTTGGTAGTTTCCTAGAAAAATCAGATAACTCCTATAACCCAGCAATTGTGCTCCTTGGTACTACCCAAGGCAGTTTAAAATATGCCTACACAAAAACTTGCATACTTTTATAACTGCTTTATTCCTAATTGCTAACAGTTGGAAGCCCAAGATGACTTTCAGTAAGTCAATAGGTAAACTGTGGTACATCCATACAATGGATTATGCAGCAGAAAAGAAACAAGCTATCAAATCACGAGAAGATCTGGAGGACACATAAGTGCATATTACTAAGTGAAAGAAGCCCATCTGAGAAGACTGCATACTGTAAGATTCCCACTACAGGGCATCCTGAAGAAGGCCAAACTGTGGAGACAGTATGACAAATAATCAGTGGTTGCCAGGAGTTAGTAAGAGAAAAATGACCAGGTGGAGCACAAAGAATTTTGGAGGCAGTGAAACTATTTTGTACAATACTCAAATGGTGGATATGTATCTTTATAGATCTGTCCAAACCTAAAGAGTGTAATGACACCAAGAGTGAACTGAAATTTAAATTATGGACTTAGACTGTTACAGAACCTGGTCTGGATAACCCGGCAGAAGAACCAAGCAGCACTCGGAGATCTTGGAAGGCAGGTGGTTTATTTTACACCGGTGGGCTCAGAGATCATTCTCTAGAGGTCTGAGACCCAAGCCTAAGCAGAGGGGATAATTTATAGTCTGTTACTTCCACATCCCACATTAGTAGTAATTTGGCCTGCACAGCAAGCGATGTGGGACGAAAAACCTGGATGGGGAGTCCTCAGGCAGGGATTGGAATTCCTCTAACAGTCTTTTAACAGATTTTTCCCTATCTAGAGTAACTGATGTGTCCATGTAGGGTCATTGATTTTAACAAATGTGGGTTGTGTGTGCATGTTGATGGCAAGGGGGCACACACGTGTAGGAGTAGAAGGTTTATAGGAATATGGCAACTTCGACAATTTCTATTCAACTTTGCAATCACCTAAAACTGCTCTTAAAAAGAAAGTCTATCAATTTATATAATCTAAGTTATTGCTTACTGATATGACTACCTAAATCTAGTACTTTAATAGCTTTAAAAGGATGAACTGATATTTGATAGCTGGTTCTTAATTTCTAAATAAGAGGATTCTTTAGATAGGTAATCACAGGATGTTAGAAAAAGTAGAACATAGCACTTTCATTAAGATACTATTCACGCTGCTTTTTAAGGGTATATAATTAAAATAGGATTGTTTCCCCAGGTAAATATACTGTGATGTCTGAAACACGTGCCCTACAGGATCTTGATATGCCTACTCTTGATTTACCACATGTGGGAAATCTGAGTTATTTAACTCTGCTAATTATTTTTTCCTGTTGCTAAGATAACCTGATATCTAGATACAGTCACTAGCTCATTTCTACTGGCTTTCCTCTAAACAGAAGGATCACTGGACCCATTAAACTTTCAACAATGCTAAGTCCCATCTGGCCAGAAGGATCTTTTGTTTCCTCACTACTTAAAAATATTCAAAATCTTTTGCTTTTCTTTTTCATCATACAACTTTGTTTTTCTGCTGTAAATACTGGAAGAATATAAAGAATATAATGAAGATTAAAAAAAAGATCAGTGATAAACCAGACCTCCCCAGGCAGCCACTGTTAACATTTTAGAAGTTTTGTTTAGAATTTTTATGGGTTTTCATAATTAAAAAAAAATATCATATCCCTGACTTCCCATCTTGTTTTTTATTTAACCAGTTCCCTGTTGCCAGGCAATCGATGTTGCAATGAACACCTTCTCATAGTAAAGCCTGATTCCATTTTAAGTACCCCATACAGGTGCTTCTCTCAGTACCATATTGGTCTCAAAGATAATTCCAATATACCTGTGAAAGACAGGCCATGAACACCATTATGTTATCCTTTATCACATAAAAATGTCACCCATACCTGGATCCTTTTTAGCAAACATAGCAAACATTTTCCCCTATTTTCATGCCTCCTTTACTATTCATTTGTTTTTCTGCTCCCTTCCCCTTCAGGATCTAGGTGTAATTTTCTTTTATTCTCTGGTTTCAGCTACAGTCCACACTACTGAAGTTCTTTTAAAATTATGAACAATTATTTGCTCCTATATCCTACCCTAATAAGCCCTGATGAGCAGAAGGAAGGGGGAGATCTCATGTGGGTTGTTACCATGGGGGAAGATCAGAGCTGAAGCACACCATGCCCCATCACCGCACAGAAAGCACAGCACATATCATAATCTATGTGTTCCAATGGCTGCAAAGTAAGGCCTTAGGTTACAGTGAACAGATCATACAACTGGAAGAACACGAAAGCCTCCGTCGTTTGAAGACTTCTCAGATTTGGGGGCCCCCAGGATGCCTTAGGGAATCCTGTCCATTTGTCAGAGTCAGGTTTTGAGGGATTCATCCTGTTTTTTCCTTAAGGCACAAAGTGCTCTCTACTTGTGGAGATAAGACAGATAGGTCTCAAGGTTCAGGAAATGGCATGGAGGGGTGGGGAAGAAGAGAGCTTTGAGCCAAGTGTTTGTGAATGCTGTCAGGCTATGCTGCTGAGGAGGTGTTGGACCTTGCACAGTTCCTTAGCTGCTCTAAGTCTTGATGTTTCTCTCCTGGATAATAACTCCAAAAGCTGTGGCAATGTGCGTGAAGCATGCAGCAGTATCCCTGACATATGGCAGGTGTTCAAGAAGCATTGGTTTCCTTCCCTGCCTCCAGACCACCTCTACTTCATCTGTCCCATTGCTCCTCTCGACTCAGGGAAGAGGGAGATCAATGGGACCCTGGATTCTTTCTAGGTTGTCCAACCCACTGAAGGAAATAAAATCAGATATATACACAGAAATATGGTGTTCATTTGTGACTTATGAGTTATGCAATACAACTGTTCGGCCTATCTTACTCAAAGCCAATTACTGCTTTGATCAAGGCTGGTGTTGGGAGAAGAGCGTTTTTCATTTTTTTAACGTTTTATTTATTGAGACAGGGAGAGACAGAGCATGAACAGGGGAGGGTCAGAGAGAGGGAGACAGAATCTCAAACAGGCTCCAGGCTCTGAGCTGTCAGCACAAAGCCCAACGCAGGGCTCGAACTCACAGACCGCGAGATCATGACCTAAGCCGAAGTCGGCCACTTAACCGACTGAGCCACCCAGGCGCCCCAAGAAGGGCCTTTTTCAAATTCTATGCATGTGAAGCTGAGGAAATTTCCTAAAACATGCAAAATTACCTTCCCACTCTGTCCAGACCTCTGCTTTCCTCACCTGCCATTGATTTTACAGCTTCTGCCCTAAATTCCAAACTACAATTTTAAGACCATCAAATCCAGTTAGGCCTGCAGCTGTTGGAATGGTCACATGAACCTATCCAGCTCGTTTATTAAAATCAATTTAAGAAAAATACAGTTTAAGATGATTCTGTAGGAAATTAAAGGCATTTAATTAACTAAAACAGGCTATTATCCAGCAATGTTTTAAAATGCAATCTGCCTTTCCTTATTAATTTAGTTTCGTTAAAATTGGAATTTATTTTGCTAATTTACAAGAAAAACTCTGCCCTTCTATTGACATTCGTATCATAGTTTTATCTGTTTCAGTAAAAAACATCTTCTGAGAAAATATTTGGTCTCTCGTTTTGTTTGGTTTATAGACCTTTTCATTCTCCTATGGATCCTCAATATAACCTAAGCAACAAACTCCAAGTATAAAAACAGTATTAGCCTAGTTCTAGTTTACCTCAATAGTTCAATGCACATCAGTGGTTGCCATAGAACTTTGAGTACTTAAGTGGAGTCTCCTCTGCCAAATAGGTTGAGAGATGACCAAACGAGCCTATGAATAGTTTATTGAAATATTCAATGAACAAAGAGGATCATTAGGTGTCAAGTGTGGTAACTTACAAATGTTCTCCTGATAGTTACTTAGCTCTCGATCTTTTTTCACTTATGGATTCTTCTGTTGAAAACCACACAACCAACAGACACTCTCCACAACATGCCCATTAATTCACTCTCCTTCTGCCTTTTAGTTCCTGTCCTTGTATTTCAACCATATGGTAGGAAGAATAATGGCCTCCCAAAGAGGTCTCGGGCCTAATCCTTGGAAGCTGTGACTGGGTTACCTTACATGACAGAGGGGACCCTGCAGATGTGATTAAGGTTGAGTACCTTGAGGAAGGATTATCCAGAATTCAGGGGAGTCTAACCTGATCACATTAGTCCTTGAAAGAAACTTTCTGGCTAAGAACCAGAGAGGGGTAACAGAGAGATACAGCCTTGCCGTCTTTGAAGACAGAGGAAGGCAGGCAGGCATGGGCCAAGGGAAGCAGGGTAGACCTTTAGAAACTGAAAAACAGAAGCAAAGAGATCCCCCCACAGCAGAGGCTCCAAAAGGGACCAGCACCTTGTTGACACTAGTTTCACCCCTCATGAGGCGCACATCAGACTTCTGACCTACAGAAGCCTAAAATACATTTTTACTCTTTTGGGCACTAAAGTTGTGGCAATTTATGACAGCTATAGAAAGCTGATACATTTTCAAAGGAGAAAATCCTGTGGGTCAAGTGACTGCCAGGCTTTTCAGAGGAGTCGGGTCATCCATAGGATTACAATCACCTTTTTAAGGTTTTGTTGTTGTTTGTTTGCTTTCTATTAGGACAACCTGCACATACTGAATCCTTAACTTGAGGTATTTAAGATTTTGAGGTTACACAGGAGACCTATTCCCAGTGCTTTTTGGTTTATGTACTTTTATTTTGCTCTCCCCCACCTCTGCAAGATGTTAAGGATGTACTCTCATGATCAGAATGTAATTCTGACCTGTCATACGTTTTCACTGCAAAACACATGTGAAAATCACGAGTAAAGGCTCAGAAACAAATGCACGAAAGAGACCGTAGCTCTTTCTAGCCAAAGAGAAATAACTATTTTGGTCAGAAAGATAATGTCTTGTGAAGTAACAGGTGATGACTAATAAAAACAATCTTTGTGTTTTCTATAGGACCAAGAAGATAAATTATTCAAAATATAAATAACCCTGTCATTTCAATTATATTTACCTTTCTGAAATGCATTTCTCATTCATTCTTGTGCCTAATGAAATCATGTTATTTTTTAGTATTCAAAGTTACCAAACATAACCTTGCTTATATTAAGTCTGGGCCCATCTGTGACCAAATTCTTGAAACACACAAAGATATCATTTAAAGACATTCTGGAAAAACTACAGGCAGAATGTTGGCCTCCAACATTTAAAAAAGATTGGGAAGAACCAAAATATCATCAGTGATGTCTATTATATATATTTTGTGATAATTCAGCAATGTGTTTACTCATTATTGAATTCCAAGCTATGAAAAAGTAGTCAGATGAGAGGCTTTAAAAAATAAGACATTATGTAATTGGGACTTAATTCCAAATATAATCACGTTCCATTAATATATCATTTTTCCTAACTACAATGACATATCCTTTAAAAATCTAAAATTCTGGGGCACCTGGGTGACTCAGTAGGTTAAGCGTCTGGCTCTTGTCTTAAGCTGAGGTCACGATCACACAGTTCATGGGTTCGAGCTCCACATCGGGCTGTGCACTGGTAGTGTAGAGCCTGCTTTGGACTCCATGTCTCCAACTCTCTCCCCTCCCCTCTCCTGCTTGTGCCCTTTCCCGCTCTCAAAAATAAATAAGCTTTAAAAAAAATTCTAATATTCTCACTTGTTATAAATTTGGACAGGACTGACACAGCCCTTCCTTGATCAAGTTCTATTACGTTTATTTCAAGAACATCTGCACGGTCACGTTTGTTTTTTAGTAACAGTTCACAACATATACACCTCTCTTTCAACACATTAGTATTTCAGAGCATCTTCCTCACTAAGTAACGTTCTAAGAAGGAAAAGATCATCTGTTAGAATGGCAGTCGTTGAGAACTAGTTACCAGTCATCATGACTAGCTCTAATGCTAGGCACCAACAGAACTTTTCTCAGCTACACTGTCCTTTACCTTTAATTCCCTCACCTCTAAAATAAGAATCATAGAAAGTTAGAGTTAGAAGGAACATTAAAATGGATTTTTCTTGACTCTTTAATTGTAGTTGACACACAAGGTTACGTTTGTTTCAGCTGTACAACATAGCAATTCACTTTTCCCTAAGTTATGCCATGCTCACTGCAAGTGTAGCTACCATCTATCATATGGCACTACCACCATACCAATGACTCCAGTCTATTTTCAATTTTTAGTATGTTGACGTATTATTGAAGCAAAATAAGCTTTATATATTTAAAGTATATAATTTCACTAGTTTTGACATTTGAAACCATCATCATAATCAAAATAATGAACATTATCTCCTAAAGTTTCCCCCCTGCCCTTTGGTAATCCTCCCTAGGTGGCCCCCAGCAACCACTGAACTGCTTTCCACCTTTCATCTGAGTAGTATTCAAGTTTTTGTTGTTTTTTTTTTTTTTTGTTATTGCCCATGTAGTAAACTCAGTGGGTCAATTAGAGCAGGATTCATAATCCTCTCTATAGCCAAGTACTACATGTACTTGACAACCTATTAGTACATTAACATTACTACTTAAAAATGTTAATCTCAGCCTCAGATATCCCATTAACTTTGGCAATAAGCAAATGGCCCTTAGGAGTCCGTTCAGCTGGGGACTTAAATGCATGAAAGGGAAAGGAAATTTTGAGCAGGTAAGGGTTCAAATTCCCTTGTGCCACCATTGTTCATCCCTGAGACATCTGAAAGAGAGCAATTATAAAATCCAATACATGAGAAGACTTTGGGTTTTGTACTTATTTTAAAGATTGCACTACTGTAATTAAAACATGATCAAGGAGCATTTGCTTCCAATAAAGCTTCAGAAGGGTAAGGACTCGGGTGAGGAGGAAGGTGGGGATCTTCTGCACCACAGCCATCTTACAAGATACTATTTTCCCTCAAGTGTGAAAGATCCACTAAAAATAGCAGGATATAGCAAAGCTAATGCTAGAATTATGTTTCCTCCAATTTTGATATTGCAAGCATGTTTGCAATATTAATATTTCCAATGGTCCAAGCCCTCAGTGAGCAAATGCTCATGAAACAATTTTCTGCTTATCAAAAGGGTCTCCACTACCAGACCAGAGCAACACAGATTCACGTAGAAATCAGAGAACACCAGTGTCGCTCAGCAATGTGAGAAAAATAATTATCTTCTATCATTATCTTATATACATGTAATCGCTGGTCTTTCCATCACCCCTGCCACTAAAATCCAACCCTGGTTATTCCTCCTGTCTCCTTTGCAGGTTTAACTTCCTCAATCCACTGTGTAAATGCTGAAAATTCTCTCGGCTCAGCAGTCAGCCCTCTTCATCCCCCTTCCCTGCTCTGACAACCTCATCCACTCCCATATGCCTTTAATTGCCACTTCGACATGATGACTCACACCTCCAGCCCAGACCTTCCCTCCTAGCTCTAGAGGTACATAGTCACCTACTTGAAAAATCCTACTGAGGGTTCCAAAGTCATCTCAAAATCAACATGCCAAAAATAAACTTTTGATCTTCGTTTTCCCCATCAAGATTCTCTTCCATAATTCCCTGTCTTGGTGAGTGATTCATCCAGCCACTTATGCATAGGAGCCATCCTTGACATTTCCCTCCCCTTTATGCCCCTCCCATTTTAAGGCATCATAATTTCTTATGGTCTTTACTCTGTAAACAAAACCTTCCTCTCAAATTGGTCCCTTTCTATCCATTTCTACTGATTTTGTCCTCATCCAAGTTGCCATCACAGACAACTACGTAACTCCTTAGCAAGTCAACCCATACCTTCCCAGCGTCCTTGTATTCTCTGCAATGCAGCCAGAGCGATCTTTCCAAACACAAACCATCCCCTCTTGCCCTCAGCATCAGAAATATAATCACCAACATCTTTTATTCTACCTACTGTCTCTTTCATCTATCCACCTTGCCCCAACCCCAAAGCCACTGAACTAGACCCTGACATATCTTATCTCTTGCCTAGATTACCAACTTCTTTGAAACTGGAGTCTATATTCAGTTGTTGCCTCGCTTAGAAGTACAAACCGATCATTCTAAAGCAAAATATTATACCACTCTCATTTAACTACATAGTTGAAATCCTACAAATAGAAAAACCAGCAACATAATATACATAAATGTCACTTCCATCTCATGAGACATTCATAGGAGACCTCCCCATTTTTAGAATAAAAACAAATGGTTAATATTTTGGGCATTTTCTAAACAAGAGGTCAGGTACATTACATACATGTTTCATAGACTAAATGACAATAGTTACCATCAAAAGAACTTCCTGGTAAATACAATCTCCCAGAAATGGCAGATTAAATGTGCATAAGAGCTGCTGAGGGATCTGAGCAGGGACTCTCCTCTATAAAGAGCAAAGTTTTCATAAAATGTTGAACAGCTAATATATGCACATTCACGTTTATTTGGTAAGCAACTTTTAGCACACACAGACTTAGAAAAATCGGTCCTTTTTTATTCTCAAGGTGTTTCATTATCTAGTTGAGGAGATGTGCCTAATAGGAGAAAAATTTTAAAGCATGTAACCAGAAGGTATCATTTAAGAAAAAGGTGACAAGTGTCAGAAGAGAGATTGATAGGTGCATAAAAGCTTTATAGAAAGTAACAGAAGCAGAAGAATTACATTTTATAAGTTGTAGGCAAAGTAGCCAATGGGTTGGGGCAGAAACTTAGTTTTTATGAAATAAATTTTGGTTGAATAGACAACTTGAATTATTTTGTGATGGTAAGGATTAATGGTGTGCCAGTATATCTGACCAAGTTTGAGACTCCATTATATGTTTAGCAGTGATCTTAACTCCTTCGATATCATAGACTATTATAGTCAAGAAGTCATTCATTTCATAAGCCATCTTATAGGTCATGAGACACCATTCTGATGTGTTAAATGAATGTTGACATGGAAATTTTGCATAGGGAATTCACATGTGAACCACCCACCCAGTGGCTCACCCAATCAGAGGATGGTAACATAGTTGGGATAAAATATTGTTACATTGAACTGAATTATCTACATTGAACTGTTTCTTGTAGGATTGCAATAAATTCTCTTCAATAAAATCCATTAAGCACTTTCCTATGTAACTAGCTATTCAAACTGCTATAATATCCCAGAAATGGTAGCTCAGCCAGTCATACTGTCCCAGGTTACAGCAGAGTTAGACTATGCCATCGTGTTCCGTGTGATTGAGGTGGTTACCAAGAAAACGTCAAGTCCTATCTCATGAACTTTTGGGGAGCAAAGATGAGTCAGCTTTTTCCAACTTAAATCTTCAGAGTATTAAAGAGATAAACTACATTAGACAGACATGTAGCCCAGGATTTCGTGTAAAAGTACCATATCCACCAGCTAATTTTTTTTTTGTTTGGCTAATCTCAGTTGATCTCTAAGTTCTGATGTATTTGCAATGGGAGTTGCACAGGTAAGCAGTTCTCCCCAAATGCCATCATTTCCAAAGTAAAACTCTGGTCTCAGGTAAACTATAAATTAAATACATTGACTTGATATAAAGAAGTGGTTATTTCAAGTTACATGTGAGATAGTTCAGCTATTAAAATGCTTGTCAACAAAAGCCACTTTCATTCACCTTTTTTTGCATTATTTCTAAATCTTTTTTGCCCTTTGTAATGAGAAAGGTGATACATTCTAAATGTTAAGATTTGGCTGGTGTATTAAAAAAAAAAATTTTTTTTTTTTTTTTTTTTTTTTTTTTTTTTTAGCATTTAGGAACACAAGCAGCTCTTTCTCCCGTTCAGTTCAAGCTAATTTGTCCTGTCTTCACATCCTGGACATTTAGACACAGTGCGGTCTCTGTTTGTTCTTCAGAGACACCATTTCATTAGCCTCTGGGTCTTACAGCACAATCAGGTCATAAGTCCTGAAAATGAGCTGTATTTCAAGTAGAAGAGCTAAAGTCTCAGGTATACCAGCTGCCCCACACTTAACTTACCCAGGAACCACTAACCCCAATAGCACTCCTTTCTTGCTACAGACTCTTGATTGACACTTTACGTAACAATATCACATACATTATTCTATTTGATTCTCAGATTATACTTTGAATGCACCATTACTATCTCCATTTTTGCAGATGACAAAACTTACACGAATTCTACCCAAGCTTACCAAACTAGGAAAGGCTTTACTAAATGCAGTTCATTGTCTGCACCCTTCTCCACCCATAACTGCTAAATGGATTAGACATAGACATTTGAGCCTTAACCAACAACCCAGGAGATGGTCTTGAGAATGTAAATGAACATACACAGACTAGTGTCAGTTGGATGCAAACATTAGAAATGGAAATCCACACTATGGTCTGATGGACCAAGAAATGATTTATCTAAACCATATCCATTGTGAGCAAACCAAAGAAACGTGTTAAAGACCTAAAACTAAGTTGATACACTAAGATTAGAGAGAATATAATACACAGGGAACCATGCAGCCTAGAAAAGAGGATCTCATAGCTGGTCTTCCAGTTCTTATCCCCACAAGGCCTGATTACACTTCCTGGTCTTGTATGACAATTCAGTTGACTACTGAAGACTTAGAATAAATCCCTTTGCTTAGGCTAGTCTGAGTGGGCTCTGTCATAACCAAAACTGCCTTGACTAAAAAACAGTGGTAGAGACCTGACTTGAATCAAGATGCTCTTTATTCCCCATGTTCTTTGTCGTGCATACAATTGTAAATTTTTCTTTTCCTTAAGCAATTCATTTGCTTGACACTTTACCTGTGCGTCAATGTGTTCCCTAGTAGGACTTTCTACTCTCTGTATAGGTTTATTGTTACTTTGCAAATGTAACAGAGTTGTTATATATGGAAATCATTAGGAAAATTGGGAATTAAAAAGAAATACATAAAGGGATTAGAAACCCTAGGTCTCTTGAGGGCATGATACAAAATTATCAGTGTTTTCTGTAACTAAAAAAAGGCAAACACTTCTCTAGCCCAAAATACTAAAATAGCCTCTTACAAGAGTGTGAAACAAGATCAGTGTCAACAGAAGCCAACTTCTACATTTGAAGCCAATGTGTAAGAAAATGTGCTCACAGGTCTTCAGTCTCCACACGTCATCTTTGAAGGCAGCTGGCACTTCTGTGACCTTTTTTCACATACGTGTTTGTATGTATGTGGATGATTCACATACATCCTCTCAACTGCCTTGTAATTAAAGTGTTCCCCCATTTCATAGGTGAGGAAATTGAGACTGTCAAGTCTATTTTAATTTCTAAAACTAAGAACTGAAGGGATCATCATGTAAGTCCAAATCCAGTTTTGCCTATAGGTGACCAAAAAAGACATTTTCAACAACTTCTTTTCACAAAGTAAATATGTTTGTTAATGAGTGAAGGAATTGCTTAGGCAGAAGGCAACAATCAGAGCAATAACCTCAACACCAACTTCCCTTCTTTGTTCTCAAAAGATGCTGGCCATACTGTCCTTAATTCTCTCAGGTTTTAAAGCCTTAAAATGCAAGCCCTGAGAATACTTCCCTTAAAGTTGGTGGACAAGAGCAACAGGTCTTGACTGAATCAAATAATGTTGTCTTAATAAAATAGATGCTTAACAACCATAATGTTTATTTATAACATGTCAGTAGCAATCATGAAACTTCAAACCTGACCAGCTAGGAATCCATTTCATGCCACATTTCCCTTTTACAGCTATAGAAACTAAGGCTTTTCCAAGGGACTGGCAGTTTAGCAATGCTGATCAGGGACTCCTTGCATTAGGATTCTTTACTTCTATCTCTTGGATGGCAGAGAATACATATTTCACTCATCTTTGTATCTATAGCATCCTACACTTCCCTGGTTCAGCAGGAGCATGCTGTATTGAATGAGTCAAGAACTCAAAAAACGAACTTAAACTTTTAAGGCATTAACTGCAAGTAAATGATTGCTGTTTGGATGAAGAGGCTTTTGAATAGGAAAGATCAACAGGAGAGACTGGAGAAAGCTGTAGCTTCCACAGGCCCAGAAGTACCTTCCTATTCTCAGTAACTCTGAGGCCCGGGAATGAAGGAGGGTCCCTTCTCATGACCTTCTCTGAACCAGAAGACAAAACAGGACCAATGTCCCTGCTGTGACTCTCAAGCCCTGGTTCTCTGAGTCCTCACTCCAGGGCCAAAACACACAGGTTATGAATTCACCTGGCATGACAACATCAGAATTCTGTCCCTACGTAAGAGTCCATGAACTATTCCTGTGATTTGCACGGCCTCTTCTCTTACACAAAACGTTCCTCAGTTATAGATCCAAGTTTACCCTTGGACTGGCTGGTAGGACCCGCTGTTTGGAATTATGCTGCTTTTCTGCCCTCCTTGGACTATGGCCTCTGCTTTCTTCTGGTATTGAGGCTGAATGCCTTCTCTTTACTAGAGAGATGCTAATAAGATTTAGTATCAAGTTAGGATTTTGTTCATATGTTATAAGGGCCAGAAGATTACTGAATGGAAGTGAACCACGGAGCACAACAGACAGCCATACAATGATGGGACTTCTGGGGAGGCGTAAGAACCTAGCATCCTGCAGTAGGCTCATCAGCCACACCTTACGCTCTTTGTCTCCCCAGCTAATGCACCCTGCAGCAGAGACCGAGGCTTTAGAGGGATAGGCAAGTATTCTATCTTCAATAACAGTCACACTGGCTGCGTTTGAGACAAAATTGAGAAAATAAATACAAAACAGGAGATTAACAATACAACCATATGGAACAGCATGAACAAATCCCCTACTGGCTGGCTTTCAAACCCAAAATGATACGATACAATGAATGAGCCACTGTTTTGAGTCATTTACTACAGTCTGGTTTTTAATTCTGTGCATCTGGAATAAAACGCTCATCTTAGGTCACTCAACCCTTCTTTCATCTCTCCCCACCACCTCTGAATTCCCTTCAGAAGTTTGCTTCTCAAACAATCTGTGCCTACTAGCACTTTTCTGGGAGGTTCTGTCCACGTTTTAAAAATGTTGTAATGTATTAATCATTATACCTTTCCTACTTCCAAAAGGGATATAAGGGGAATTGGCTCCTGAGTATCAGCTATGTGTGATATTTCACAATAAGTAGCACAACATGAACTCAGCCCTTCAAGTAACCATTTTTCCTGCCCTGAAGCCTTGCCCTAAAGCTGCACCCACAGCACCGCTGGGCTCAATGCATTTGGGAAATGATGAGCCTCTGGCTCTCAAAAGAAGAATGGGTACAAAGGGCATCAGCCAAAGAAAAGATCTGTTTTTATGAGGGGAAAACAAAAATATTCCAGTGAGCAGCCAAACAGTCCCCAGTCCCTTGTCTGTATTCTCTGGTTTCTTTCATCTTTGCTTCATCCCTAGGAGTTCAATCTGTGCCAAGTCTGACTAGGGTGTCCTACTAAGACACTCCCTATTTCATCCCATTTCTCTCCCAGCTTCTCCTGGCCCAAACCATGGGGTAAAATGACCCAAAGCTAAACATGTGACCCAAGTGGGGTGTCTGAAATTCTGAGCCTGAGAGGAAGTGTTCTCGGCTAATTTGCTAATACCCGGGAAGTAATTAACCCCAAGACTTAACACCGCCTGTCCTCCCCTCTCTCTAGGTGACTGCCACCAGGTCTCATGTAAGCAGGCTTCAATCCTTTCACAATTGCTATTGGAAAAGAATGGGATCAACTAATTAAGGATTCAGTTCCAGAGAAATTCGAAAGATTTCTAAAAACAGAAAAATAGTTATGGGTCAAGTCCCCATGTTCAAGCAATTAGTTTTCAACTCTCATCTAAAACTTCTTTGGCAAGTATGGATCATTGCTATAGGTTGAAATCTGCTCTTCATAAAAGGATCGCAGCATTCTACCAAAGTGTCCTTTTTGTTTTGTCTCCCAATTCTGAAGAAAGCCTTAGTGGAAAGTAGTCTGGAATACTGATTTTCACACTAGCATCTATCCCTAGCCTGGTAGGACAAGTCATTTGAGATCTTTTGGTAGAGTTCCTCATCTTTTCAAAGCATACAGTAACACTCATTATAACACTATAGCTTGTCGTAATAAATTCCTATCTATGATCATGTATATGAAGCTGCTTTCAAAATACAAAGGATTATTCAGTTGATTTCTTTTTACTAGGTCTCCAGTATTACATTACAGCAACACATCTCATTTGTATCTTAACTGCTACCTTCACTGTCATGCAAAGAAATGCATCCCTATCACCAAGCCCCAGAAGTTAACACCTTCTACACTCACCTATGAACAACCCTGAATTCTAGCAACTATATTTTGTACAATTACATTTGCTCATGTGATTCTGAGCATATGGCAGACAGAATATAGCTCAATTATCTGACAATTCTTCAACATTTCAATTGATGAGGAAGAGCTGTGTATGGAGTATCCCAAAGCCATATAACTGAGCTGAGCCTCGAGGATATACCCAAGGGCTCCAAGAAGCCACAATGATGCAGCTTCCACTATAGAATCTCTACACGTTTTACAAACTGGAGATTGAAATGAAACTGAAAAATGGTAAAAGGGGACAAGAATTTAAAAGAGGCGTTGAAAACCATTTCCACAGATAATCAAAATGATATGCAATCATAAAGACAAATCAATATGCTTCTTAGGTATCTTCTACCAAACCGTTTATTACCTTATTTCTCTCTATTCTTCCTGCATTTTTTCCTGGGGAAAAGTTCCGTGCATGACTCAGGAAGTTGGGGAGTAGGGTGCAGGGGGGAGGCAGTGAATGGTCTTCCACCAAGGCATAAACATGTTTTTTATGATTCCTGAATTCTATCAAAGGAACATTCCCAAGCACCTGGTGTGTGCTGAGCATCCAATAACTCAAACACAAGTACAACTTTTGTACCAAAAAATATAGTAAGTTTCTTGGAAGCATCACATGGAGTTTTAATTGGATGGTGTCGCGGGTTCTAAGTTGGCAGACAAGAAAAAAAAAAAAAAAAAAAAAAAAAAGTGCGCAAAAAAGGACCCAAATTTAGAAAGACAATAGGAGAGCGCCAACCCTACAGAAGCCACAGCCCAGTAGAAGCTGTGGCCTGTTCCCAGCACAGCACTTACACATTCCTCATGCACAGGCCTGGTGCACCCTTCATGCAAGCCACACCCATGTTTGTGAGATCGCACACAGGAACGTCTCACTAACATTGGCTAATTAGATCCATAATTGCAGTCTAAATTTGTGGAAAACAAAATTGCAGATTTTTTTATATTATGTAGTTTAATTACTTTTAAGAACATACAGTAACTCAGGCTAACAAAAGGTTTTCAGTTTGGTGTGGGACTACTTCAATGAGGAAGAAAAAACCCTTTATAATCATGGTCTTGATTCATACATAAATGGCATTGCCAAAATTTAGTATCTCCTATTAATCAGTTGTACTAAAAGGATAACAGTATTATTTATTGAATGCCAACAGGGTATTATACTCATGATCACAATATCCCTGAAAGGTCACTGAAAGGGCGGGCCTACGCCGGCCGACTCCATCTTGTTCTGTGTTCTCCACCTTGAGTGACTATGTCCCCGACATGACCCCTTTTCCGGGAAATTCACAGAAACCTCAGACTGCGCCTCCTCCCCTTGAGTAACCTCCCCCTCACCCGTTCAAACTTTCTGATCAAAACACGCCCAGCGACCTGCGTAACAGGACTCCGACCCTTCCCCAACCAATCGGCTGAGGCCACGACCCTTCCCCAGCCAATCGGCTGAGGCCACAGCCATTACCTCACCAACTGCCCCTAGACCCCTATAAAACCTTTGTGCTTTTGAAACTCGCTCTCTCTCCCTGGTATCTCACCGCTGCGTCGGTGCAGGTAGGGGATTGAGCTCGAGCTAGCTCGAATAAAGGTTCTTTTGCTTTTGCATCGGACTCGGCTCCCTAGTGGTCTTTGGGGATCACGAATTCTGGGCATAACATTTGGGGGCTCGTCCGGGATCCCCAAGACCCCCGAGGGACCCCCGACCCGGAGAGCCTGACTGGCCACGGTTAGTGTCTGTCTGTTTGTTCTGTCTTTTCTGTGTGAGCTCACTTCTGGAGTTCTGGTAGTGCCCGACGCGGTCTAAGTGGACGCACTGGAGGACCACGGGCCGGGAGTTTCGGAAGACGTTCCGATTCTCCCTTCTGGAGGGACGTGGAATCCCCTCAAAGGTCTGAGACGAGGCGGGTCGCTCCCGCTGGTCAGCGTGAGGCCGTCGTCTTTGGAGGGACGTGGAATCCCCTCAAATGTCTAAGCTAGCTTTCAGTTTTGCTTCCATGGAGTTGGAAGATTTTCTAGGGGCCCTCTGTTTGTCTGTTTTTGTGTTTCTCTGTTTTGTTCTGTGGACTTACTGGACGGACATTATGGGACAGACTCAGACTACTCCTCTAAGTATTATGATTGATCACTTTAAGGATGTGAGGGGAAGAGCTAACAACCTCAGTGTGGAAGTCCGAAAGGGTCGGTGGCAGTTTTTTTGTTCTAGCGAGTGGCCAACTTTCAATGTCGGATGGCCACCAGAGGGGACCTTCGACCTCCCTACCATCCACCGAGTCAGGAGTATCATCTCTCAGCCTAAGACGGGCCATCTTGATCAGCTCCCTTACATTATCACTTGGCAGGACCTTGTAGAAGACCCACCCTCTTGGCTTAAGCCCTTCCTAGCCCCGCTCCCTCCGGAGCCAAAACCCATTCTTGCTTTGCAGGGGACAAAGAAGAAGAAAAGTCTTATCCAGCCTTCAGCACCCCTCTACCCTGTCTTACAGTGGGGTACTGAAGAAGAATTAATTTTTCCTCCCTCGTATAACCCCTCTAGGATGCCGGAAGAACACCATCCTCCCCCTCCGGGGGAGGCAGATGCTGTTCCGAGAGCGGGAGGCGGAAACGCTCCAGTGGGAAGCCCGCCCTTCACCAGACAAAGGGCTCAGAGGGAGCAATCCGCCTCCGCCGCCGACTCCACTATTCTGCCCCTGCGAGCCACCGGACCCCCAGACGCGGAGGGGAACCAGCCCCATCACTATTGGCCTTTCGCCACTAGTGACCTCTACAATTGGAAAGCTCAGAATCCTAAGTTTTCCGAGAAACCGGCAGGGCTTATTGATTTATTAGACTCTGTTCTTTTTACCCATCAGCCCACGTGGGACGATTGCCAGCAGCTTTTGCAGGTCCTGTTCACGACTGAAGAAAGAGAAAGAATCATCAACGAGGCCCGAAAACTAGTTCCGGGCACAGACGGGAATCCCACCACCAACCAGGCTCAGATAGATGCCTCCTTCCCCTTAACTCGGCCCCAGTGGGATTTCAACACGGCAGAAGGTAAGGAGAGGCTCCGGGTCTACCGCCAGACTCTAATGGGGGGTCTCCGAATGGCTGCTAGAAAGCCAACCAATTTGGCCAAGGTAGGAAATGTACAACAGGGAAAAGATGAATCTCCGGCTGCCTTTTTAGAACGGATCATGGAGGCATTCCGTACCTATACCCCCATGGATCCAGAGGCTCTGGAAAGCAAGGCAGCTGTTATCATGGCCTTTGTAAACCAATCGGCCATAGACATTAGGAGAAAATTACAGAAAATAGATAGACTAGGAGAAAAAAGTCTGCAGGACTTACTGGTGGTAGCCGAAAAGGTATATAATAACCGGGAGCTTCCTGAGGACAAGCAGGCTCGCGCCATGGCGGCTGCCAGCAGTAAGCAGACTCGAGACCTGGCGAGAATACTACTAGCTACCACTGCTGACTCCCCTGAGGAACGAGACCACCGTCTCCGGCAGCTGGCAGACGATGCAAGAAAAGGTAAAAGAACCACCAAGGGGGGGAAGCAGAGGCTGCAGAAGGATCAGTGCGCATACTGCAAGGAGATAGGGCATTGGGCCCGAGATTGTCTGAAAAGGGCCGGCGGGAAAGGAAGCAAGACTGATCGAGTAAAAGTCCTAGAGCTAGATGAACTAAGTGATTAGGGGAGTCGGGGTTCGGACCCTCTCCCCGAACCCAGGGTAACTCTTAAAGTGGAGGGGACCCCTGTTGACTTCCTTGTCGACACCGGAGCACAACATTCGGTCCTCCGCACCCCACAAGGAAAACTAGCCAGCAAGAAGTCCTGGGTACAAGGGGCAACTGGTATGAGCCAGTATTCATGGACTACCCGAAGAACAGTAGATTTGGGAACGGGCCGGGTATCCCACTCCTTTATGGTAATACCAGAATGCCCCTACCCGCTGTTAGGACGGGACTTACTGACCAAGATTGGAGCTCAGATAACTTTCAGACAAGGGGGGCCTCAGGTCACCGATGGCAAGGGCCACCCCATCCAGGTCCTGACCATGAAACTGGAGGATGAATACCTCCTCCACCAGGAGGCGCTCCCGAGAGAGGATAATATAGACAGATGGCTACAAGAATTCCCCTCGGTTTGGGCAGAGACTGGGGGGGGGGATGGGACTAGCCGCTCATAGGACCCCAGTCCTGGTAGAGCTCAAGCCAGGAGAGAGTCCGGTAAGGATCAAACAATACCCCATGTCACAGGAGGCCCGGAAGGGGATCCAGCCACACATCCGGAGACTACGAAGCCTAGGGGTACTAGTTCCTTGCCAGTCTGCCTGGAACACCCCCTTACTGCCGGTCAAAAAGCCTCACACAAATGACTACCGACCGGTACAAGACCTCCGGGAAGTAAATAAGAGGGTCGCGGACATACACCCAACTGTTCCCAACCCATATACTCTCTTGAGCTCCTTGGCGCCCTCCAGGGTCTGGTATACTGTACTAGATTTAAAGGACGCCTTCTTCAGTCTGCCGCTGGCACCCCAGAGCCAACCCTTGTTCGCCTTCGAGTGGCATGATCCGGAGGAGGGCTACAGTGGGCAACTCACCTGGACACGGCTACCTCAGGGATTCAAAAATTCACCCACCATCTTCGACGAGGCACTACACGAGGACCTGGGTGAGTACAGAAGGGAGCACCCTGGCCTCACCCTCCTACAGTACGTAGATGACATCCTGATTGCTGCCGACACGGCCAAAGACTGTGAGCGAGGGACCCAGGACCTGCTGGCTACCCTGGGGGCCTTAGGGTACCGGGCATCCACGAAGAAGGCTCAGATATGCAGGGAGAGGGTAAGTTACCTGGGATATATCCTAGAGGGCGGACAGCGGCGGTTATCAGATGCCAGAAAAGAAACTGTCCTAAAGATCCCTACTCCCACCTCCCGAAGAGAAGTGAGGGAATTCCTAGGATCAGCCGGCTACTGCCGCCTCTGGGTTCCAGGTTTTGCTGAGATCGCCAGGCCCCTATATGAAGCTACCAAAGAGGGGAAAACATTTAAATGGACTGAAAAAGAAGAAATTGCCTTTAATCAGTTAAAAAAGGCCCTCCTAAGTGCCCCAGCCCTGGGCCTACCAGACATTATGAAACCCTTCCACCTCTTTGTAGACGAACATAAGGGAATAGCAAAAGGGGTTCTAACTCAAGCCTTAGGCCCCTGGAACCGCCCAGTGGCTTACCTGTCTAAGAAACTAGACCCAGTGGCTGCCGGCTGGCCGCCATGCCTAAGAATTATTGCGGCGACAGCACTCCTAGTCAAGGATGCAGACAAACTGACCCTAGGACAGGAGATCTGGATCACAACCCCACACGCCATTGAAGGGGTCCTGAAACAGCCTCCTGATAGATGGATGAGCAATACACGTGTGACTCATTACCAGAGCCTCCTACTCAACCCTCCACGAGTGCGGTTCCACCCCAGTGCAGCCCTCAATCCTGCAACCCTGCTGCCCGACCCTGACCTAGGTGCTCCACTACATGACTGTGCGGGAATCCTGGAACAAGTACATGGATTCCGGATGGACCTGACCGACCAGCCCCTCCCCGATGCCGAGGCTACTTGGTTCACTGATGGCAGCAGCTTTGTGCGAGATGGACACAGGTATGCGGGTGCAGCGGTGGTCACCGAAACGGACACCGTATGGGCGGAGGCTCTACCCTCCGGAACATCAGCCCAGCGAGCGGAGCTCATAGCCCTCACCAAGGCGCTGATGCTGGGAGCTGGAAAACGGCTTAACATCTACACAGACAGCCGTTATGCATTTGCCACAGCTCATATTCATGGGGCAATTTATCAGGAGAGGGGGTTACTGACGGCAGAAGGACGGACTATAAAAAATAAGCAGGAGATACTTAACCTGCTTACGGCCTTATGGCTTCCTGCCAAGCTAGCCATTATCCACTGCCAAGGGCACCAAAAAGCTGATAACCCAGTAGCTAGAGGTAATCGAAAGGCTGACCAGGCAGCCAAGGCAGTAGCCCTTACTCCAGTCCCCACCATGACCATACAACTACCAGACCCGGGAGACCCAGTTTTACCAGACCAGCCCAAATACTCCCAGGAGGAGTTACAGCGGATCAAGAAACTCCCCATGGCCCAGGAGATAAAGGGATGGTGGTATACACCTAACAAGGAGCTCGTGCTGCCAGACCGGCTCGGAGTCTCAATATTAGAGCACATGCATCGGTCTACTCACATGGGGGCCCAAAAATTAAAAGACTTAATCCGACATGCCGGAATCAAGATTCACCAACAGGACACCAAAATAGAGCAAGTTGTATCTGCCTGCAAGACCTGCCAACTCACCAACGCGAAAGCCACATCAAATAAAAAAGGAACCAGGCTCAGAGGCACCAGACCGGGAGCCCAATGGGAAGTCGACTTCACTGAAGTCAAACCAGGAAAGTATGGTTATAAATATCTTTTAGTATTTACAGACACCTTCTCTGGCTGGGTGGAGGCATACCCAACCAAGCATGAAACGGCTCAGACGGTGGCTAAGAAGCTACTAGAAGACATCTTACCCAGGTATGGTTTTCCTGCCATGGTAGGATCAGACAATGGACCAGCTTTTATCTCTCAGGTAACACAGGCAGTAGCCAAGGCGGTGGGGGCAAACTGGAAATTACATTGTGCTTATAGGCCCCAGAGCTCAGGACAGGTAGAAAGAATGAATAGAACCCTAAAAGAGACCCTTACCAAATTAACCATGGAGACTGGCGGGGACTGGGTGACTCTCCTACCGTACGCCCTTTACCGGGTTAGAAACACTCCTTACACTCTGGGTTTTACTCCCTACGAGATCATGTTTGGCAGGCCACCCCCTGTTATTCCCAGCCTTCGAGCTGAACTTCTTGCAGAGTTTAAAGATCAAGAACTTTTTCTTTCCTTGAGAGGGCTCCAGAGGGCGCACGAGGACATTTGGCCACACCTCCGTGCCATCTACGAGGCTGGCCAGACCCTGACACCTCATCAGTACAAGCCGGGAGACTGGGTCTATGTCAAGAGGCACCACCGAGAGACTCTCGAGCCGCGCTGGAAGGGACCCTACATTGTAGTGCTGACAACCCCCACCGCTCTCAAAGTAGACGGCATCGCGACCTGGGTCCATCACACCCACGTTCGGCCAGCGGACCCCTCCTCGATCCGGAAGGACTTCGTCACGCGATGGGCCATCAGTCGGGACCAACACAACCCGCTCAAGCTCAAGCTCAAGCTACAGCACATTCGACCCACCTAATATTGGTAACTCTGTTAACTCTGCTTGTCATTGCTCATGCTACCGGGAGTCCCCACACCCCCCAAAACATCACCTGGCAGATCATAGATACCAGCTCAGGGACAATACTTAATTAGACCTCCCAGAGCCACCCCAGGGACACATGCTTCCCAGAACTTGGCGTAAACTTCTAAACTCTGTTCCCCTTGTCACCATAAATGCAGCCGGACCCATGATTGGGTCCGTAAGTTACATGACAAGGGGGGAATGAAAGGGCGGGCCTACGCCGGCCGACTCCATCTTGTTCTGTGTTCTCCACCTTGAGTGACTATGTCCCCGACATGACCCCTTTTCCGGGAAATTCACAGAAACCTCAGACTGCGCCTCCTCCCCTTGAGTAACCTCCCGCTCACCCGTTCAAACTTTCTGATCAAAACACGCCCAGCGACCTGCGTAACAGGACTCCGACCCTTCCCCAACCAATCGGCTGAGGCCACGACCCTTCCCCAGCCAATCGGCTGAGGCCACAGCCATTACCTCACCAACTGCCCCTAGACCCCTATAAAACCTTTGTGCTTTTGAAACTCGCTCTCTCCCTGGTATCTCACCGCTGCGTCGGTGCAGGTAGGGGATTGAGCTCGAGCTAGCTCGAATAAAGGTTCTTTTGCTTTTGCATCGGACTCGGCTCCCTAGTGGTCTTTGGGGATCACGAATTCTGGGCATAACAGTCACCATTTATTATTGCATATTTTTGCTAACACTGAGGGGAAAAAATCCTCAGTTTGGTGTAGTATAGCACGGAGTACATTTCTGATTTCTGCATCACAGAGAAATAATAAAGGTGACTGGGATTCTCAAAAGCTAACACTAAAGGTATGTGCTAAAGGTTGTAGTGGAGACAAGGATGTGGAGGGGAAGTGTAAGAAGAAAGAAAACCATCCCAATAATTGATCCATCCAAAGAGGCTAAAGGTTGGTGACACTGTTATGTTGGGCATTGCACACTATGGAGGACAACATCCAGGTTGTAATCTTGGCAAAGGACACTCACTGGAAGGATACAGTACATAGTCTTTGAGGCCTAAGTATCTGTCCTAAAAGAGATGGTTGCCATCTCAGCAGAAGGCAGCAGGATAGACACTAGGGTACCAGGTGACAGGGACAAAGACACAAACATGTTGGAATCAAAGCCTATAAAACATCAATGAGGAACCAGAGTCTTTCTGCATAGGGCCCTTACAGCATCAGGTGTGGCAGGATCAGACAGAATAACAACCCTGTCCTAGATTAAGTCACCATTTTTCTTAAAGAACTTGCCCAAGAATTAGGATAAAGGCTTTGTCTATCTTTAAATGGCTATGAGATCTTGGACAATTTGCTTAAACTCCAGGGATTCGCCTATAAAACTGAGATTAGAATTTTGAGGTAGTGTGTATAGTTTCATGTGATTTAACAAAAAAAATTGTTTGGAAGATTTTGAAAATAATCCTAAATGAGCATTAATTATAACCCAATCAAATCGTTTCTAGATTAAACATTCAGATGAACTTACAAAATTTTATTACACACAGAAACTCATGGTTATATTTTAAGCTCTTACAACTTTTGTCTGAGATACCAAAATATACCTTTTATTAATGTTCAGATTTTGCCTAATGTCCTTCACATTTAAATGATGTATACTTTTAACAAATATGACTAATATCTGAAATGCTAATAGTGTTACTGCACAGAGCTGCTACAATTCTCTACTAAACTGTATATAGCAAGCATGGAGGGAAACAATCTCACAAGAGGATCCCCAAGTACATCCTAGGCATACTTTATATTTCTGATATTTATATTTTAAAATAGTCAAAATCATGGTAAATATACTAAGTATTTCCATGGGTTATTGTTTAGCATTTTTAAGAAACTGACAGAATATGGTCAGGGAATAGAAAATACTGGTTAATTGAATATAGCTGTCAAATAACCTATCTGGATAACTGACAATCTCTCACCATGAGAACTATACTATGCATATTCAAATCTGGGAGAATTAAAAAAGATACTTAAGAGAAATCAAGGAATCAATCCCATTTACAATTGCACCAAAACCACAAAATACCTAGGTATAAACCTAGCCAGAGGCAAAGGATCCTTAGGCTGAAAACTATAGAAAGCTTATGAAAGAAATTTAAGACAAAAGAAATGGAAAGACATTCCATGCTGATGGTTTGGAAGAACAAATACTGTTAAAATGTCAAACTACCCAAAGCAATCTACACATTCGATGCAATCCCTATCAAAATAACACCAGCATTCTTCCCAGAGCCAGAACAAACAATCCTAAGATTTGTATGGAGCCTGAAATGACCCTGAATAGCCAAAGCAATCCTGAAAAAGAAAACCAAAGCTGGAGGCATCACAACCCCAGACTTCAAGCTGTATTATGAAGCTGTAATCATCAAGACAGTATGGTACTGGCACCAGACACAGACCACTTTCTTACACCATACACAAAAATAAACCCAAAATAGATTCAAGACCTCAACTTAAGACAAGACATCATCAAAATCCTAGAGGAGAAAACAGGCAATGACCTCTTTGACCTTGGCCACAGCAACTTCTTACTAGACATGTTTCCAGAGGCAAGGGAAACAAAAGCAAAAATAAACTATTGGGACCTCATCAACATAACAAGCTTCTGCACGGCAAAAGAAACTATCAACAAAACTAAAAGGCAATAGAAAGAATGGGAGAACATATTTGCAGAAGACTTATCAAATATAGGGTTAGTATCCAATAATCTATCAAGAACTTATCAAACTCAATGCCCAAAAAACTCCAGTGAAGAAATGGGCAAAAGACATGAATGGACACTTTTCCAAACAAGACATCCAGATGGCAAACAGACACATGCAAAGATGTTCAACATCACTCATCATCAGGGAAATACAAATCAAAACCACAATGAGATATTCCCTCACACCTGTCAGAATAGCTAAAATTAACAACCCAGGCAACAACAGATGTTGGTGAGGATGCCAAGAAAGGGGAACCCTTTTGCACTGCTAGTGGGAATGCAAACTGGGGCAGCCACTCTGAAAAATAGTATGGTAGTTCCTCAAAAAATTAAAAGTAGAACCACCCTACGGCCCAGCAATTCCACCACTAGGTATTTATACAAAGGTTACAAAAATGCTAATTTGAAGGGGGGCACACACACCCCAATGTTTATAGCAGCACTATCAACCACAGTCAAATTATGTAAAGAGTCCACATGTCCATCGACTACCGAATGGATCAACACACACACGTACACACACAATGGAGTATTACTCCGTGATCAAAAAGAATAAAGTCTTGCAATTTGGAACATGGATGTAACTAGAATATATTATGCTAAGCAAAGTCAGAAAGATAAAGATATGATTTCACTTACATGTGGAATTTAAGAAACAAAACAGAACATAGGGAAAGGGAAGGGAAAAATCAGATAAAAAGAGGGAGGCAAACCGTACGGGACTCAAACACAGAACAAACTGAGGGTTGCTGGAGGGAAGGTGAGGTGAGGAGTTAAATGGGCAATAAGGAGGGCACTTGTTGTGATGAGCACTGGATGTTATATTGTAGTGCTGAATCACTAAATTCTACTCGTGAAATCACCATTACACTGTATGTTAACTTGGTTTCAAATAAAACTTAAAATATACTTCAGAATATTGCACCTCAAAATTTGTGTCTTAAATTTTATAGCTATTATCAAATTATAGCTATTATCAAAAGCAAGGCTTTATTCTGGCAATCTCTTAAAGTCCCTTTACCTGGCCAAAGGAAGATTAGTCTCCATCACTGGTTTTCCTTGTTATTGCTTTTTTTTTTTTTTTTTTTTTTAGTACTGAAACCCTTTGTTCAAGTGCATTCTTACACAATGCTCCAAGTTAAACTGAAGTGTTTTATCAACCTAAGTTAATTCATCATAAAGTCAGTCAGCTGAGAATAAATTCCATTCTGATGAGTCAAAAAATGTGAAATCACACACAGAACAGAAAATTATAGTGCTAGTTCTGCTTCATTATCAAATGTATTCATGTATTTCTTTTTCTGGAAACTTTATTTACTATTTTGAGACAAAGAGCATGCACAAGCAGGGTAGAGGAAGACAGACAGAAAGAGAGAGAGAAGGAGAGAGAGAAAGAGAGAATGACTATCCCAACCAGGCTCCACACTCTGTGCACAGAGCCTGGTGGTGGGCTCAAACTCTCAAAACAACAAGATCATGACCTGAGCTGAAATCAAGAGTCAGATGCCTAACCCACTGAGCCACCCAGGCACCCGGTATATTTCATTTTCATTGGACAATTTCATGAATTTTCTTTATGCCACCAAGCATTCATGTGCATTTTCAAGAATTGTTTTTAAAAGACCAGTGCAGGGGCACCTGGGTGGCTCAGTCAGTTAAGCATCCGACTTCAGCTCAGGTCATGATCTCATGGTTTTTGAGTTTGATCCCCACATCGGGCTCTGTGCTGTCAGTTCAGAGCCTAGAGGCTGCTTCACATTCTGTGTCTTCTCTCTGTCTCGGTCTCTCTCTCTCTCTCTCTCTCTCTGCCCCTCCCATCTCACTCTGTCTCTCAAAAAATGAATCAACGTTAAAAAAAAAGAAGACCAGTGCAGTGTCACAAGCTTCCCATTATTAACACATTTAGAAGAAATCCAAATACTCAGTTGAAGTTCTACCTAGAAAAGTCACAAATTAAACTTTTCTGGTTTCTAAGTGTGACAACTTTTATAGAACACATTCTAGCAAGTTTTCTCCATTTTAAGTCATTAAACTATGTCAATAAAGTTGAACCAAAATTTGGAGCACTCCTGAAAGACTTCTGAAAAACTAAGTGGAATAGTTAACCAACTAGTCTATGTTAAATCTAGTCCTTTTCAATTCTACTCCTCTGCCTCCTTGTGATGATCATGTCTCCATAGAGCAGAGGAAGGGAAGAATCCACAAGGATGGAACAAATATTTCTACAAAAGAGATAGCAGTAGTGACATTAAGCAGGGATCACAAACTCAACTGTATCTACAATTCTAGCAGGAAACGTCAACAAGGTAAGGGGATGGGACAAGGTCCACTATGGACCAGAGAGTTCGTGACCTACTCCTAGAGAGCTAGTCACAACTTACACAAATATAAAAGTGAGCTATAGAGGACTTCTACAATAGCTCCCAAAGGCACTCACATCCTTGGATAATCCCCTCCCCTGGAGTATGGACCAGACCCCGTGACTTATTTGTAATGGAAAAACCAAAAACAATACAGCCAAAATGCAGAGTTAGGTTACAAAGGATTTTGACTTGGGTCTTGCTTTTACTCTTACTGGCTCTCATTTTCATTCTGATAAAACAAAGTACCATGTGATAAACTGTCTATGGAGCAGCCCATATGAAAAGGAACCAAGGGAGGCTTTTAACCAACATCCCCTAAGGAAGTGAATACTTCCAACAATCTTGACAGTGAATTTGGATGATTCTCTCCCAGTCAATCACTAAAATGGCAGTAATCCCAGAGGAAACCTCAAGTGCAGCTTTGTAGAGAAACCTTGAGCCAGAGAGCCCAGTTAGGCTACTCTTGGATTCCTGACCCATAGAGATTAAGATCACAAATATTAGCTTATTAAAGAGTAGATAGCTAATGAAGAGTATCCAATTTTCTCATTTTTCTAAAGTAGCTGGAAATCCAGATACATGTGTTAAATCTCTGAACTCTTTAAAGTTGAAAAACAATTCTCTTAATAGATAAATATGTAGCCTTATCTCAAGGATTTAAGGAGTTAGTGTATCAATAAGAAACTGGAAATTTCTAAGAGCAAAAATGCCAGAAATCATGATCAAAAGTGAATATTGATAAACATGTAGAATGAAAAAGAAGTCCTCTAAAGTAAACTATAGTAAAAAATTTATTTGTTATCAAATTGAACATGACAACATAGCCAGTATACTGAAAGATAAGAGCTTTCTGTTGCAAATAGGTAGGACAATCAGTAATTAGAGGAAACCATCAAAACTCAACAATTCAGCAAAAACAGACCTTGAATCCATCAAAACTTTAATATTAAGTGTGCTTAACATTTTGCTCCCGTGTTTCTACCGAATGGGGAGAAGCAAGCAGTCAAGTAAACCCAAGAGATCTTTTTTCCTTTTTAAACTTGAAAATCTATACTGTGGTTAATATACGGGAGTTGCTAACTGCTAGGAAAAAGACAAATTTCTAACACAGAAATTACTCAGGGAAATAAGTCATACTAAAATAGTGTCAGACAAAAATGTTTCTATAAATTTGCACCAAATTACCATAACCTCATCTGCTCTCTTACAGATGATAGCTAAGCTTGTCTTACTTAACATTTCATCTATCACTTCTATGAGAATGAATCCAAAATATGTATTTTTATCCCTGTCCACATTCCTAAACTACAATCCTTTATTTCAAATTGTTTCTCTTGGTTTTCCTTATTTCACCATCCTTTCTCCCCATATATCCTCCCCCTGCACTACTCCACCGTAGCCATTTTCATTCAGTTACCAAATCTGATTAAAGAAATAACATGAAAGAGTAATGTAATTATCTTAAATATTGCTTGAGTTCTCCTCAAGCAGGACACTGGGTCAAGCCCTCACCAAATAGCACCCTAATTGCTATGCTATTTTCTTCTCTTCATCTTTTATCTCTCCAACCCATTTTCTTCTCTTCATCTTTTATCTCTCCAACCCATTTGAAAATATATATATGTATTTATATATATGTTTATATATATTTATATGTATTTATATATATGTTTATATATATTTATATGTATTTATATATATATGTATGTATGTATCATTGAATAAATATCAGTCATTGACAAGGAGATGGAATTTTGCCCCACATTACAAAATGCAATTACCACTGAATCTGTAACTGCCACAATGGGATGAAGTAAACCAGGAAGTATTAGGAAGAAGATGGATGGGTAACTGAGAGTTGCAGATAAAAGCAGCTGTAATCAATTTTAATGACCTGAAGTATGAATCATTTTGCAGACAGGAGACAGGATCTTGGCTCACTGAGGACCTTAGCAAGGACTCTCCTCCTTGGCAAGATTTTATATTTAGCTTAGATTGGTTATTAGAAACTGCAGTCAACCTAGACTGTCCCCAAAAACCTTAGGGAGAAGTTTGGCAAATCATGTGCTTTTCGATTATGTTTTATATTCAGTTTATCAGAAGACTTATACAAAACCATTAAGAAAATACTTCATAAAATGAGTAGCCATTCTTTAACTTAACTAGTAAGTTCTCATATACTGAGTACTTAAAATAGAACATACCCTTATACTTTTCCCAGTGTGACTCACACCAAACAATAACTTGATAAAGCTGCATATGAAAAGAACTCCTCATGGCTAATATGAAACAATTCTGAAGACAATCAGCAAAATTAAGTTCAGCACTTTCCATTTAAAATAGGAGAAAGAAATCCTCAGTGGGATGTTATGCCCCTAGGACCAATAAACTGGGTTATTTAAAAGAATAAGCAAATCATCTTTTTTAGGAGTTTTTCTCTTACAGATTTAGCATTATTTGATTCTTCAACTTTATCTTATTAACATGAAAATATATGGGTAAGGTTTACTATCAACCAGAATCTACTAGAATTTATCATTTAGAAACAAGTTTTGGGCTTCTACCTTTAACACTACCTTTAATACTACCTTTAACACTGCTAGACTTACAAAGATCTCGTGCTCTCTGACCTTAGATTCCATACATCAACAGCATAAATGTGACTCAAGTCACAGAAATCACATGGGGTCCAAGAGAAAATATTCCAGGTCGTTGTACCTGTCAACTGCCAGTGAATTCATCAAAAAACTATTAGTACCATACTCTCAGAATACTACCAGGTATCTTATCAGGATCTGCCTTTTAAAAATAACCAGCAAATAATAATCATTTCTCGTACCTAGGAAGTACGCATCAGGTAGGTAGGGTAGCGTGGTAAAATGCAAAAGGCATATACTTTGGAGTTAACTCTACCGGGATTAGTCTTGGTTCCAGACTTCTGAATCCAGGTAATGGCACAGGTCTGTAGTTATAATCCAGGTAATAATGTCTGTATCTGACTATATTGTATCCACATAAATATCAGACCATATTCCATCTTGCCGAAGAAATTCTAGACAAAAGTTTTGTTTTTGTTTTTGTCTGATGTGTTTGGAGGTATGTACTTTTGGTTCCAGAGTGAGCAAAGTAGAACTAGAAATAATCCATCCCTTAAAACATTGAAAGGACACTGAATGAAATCCACATGTATACAGCCATTCCTCAGAGCACCAGTCATCCTTTCCAGAGCAAGGGCTAGAAAAAAAGAAAATGGTAATCTTAATGGACTGGGATCAGATGTTTGAGTCTAAGTGTGCCAGAAAAACAGTAAATCAAGGAAAACACTCCCTCAAAGAAGGGAGCCACCAAGTAGGGAGTCCCAAAATCTGCATAAAATTCTCTCAAAAAGTTTGGATTACTCTTAATCGCATATGTTAAAGGTAAGACTCCACACAGCCCAGGAGAAAACAGCTTCCTTTGGCAGCTTCCTTCCTTGCCCCCACAGTAAGTCAGGAGTATGGCCAATACCTCAGTCATTCCACTGAAGCTCTCAGTTTCAGTTTAAAAAAAAAAAGATTATATATATATCTCACATTCCAACATTCCATGACTAGGATATTCCTTAGCTTAATGGCAAACCTGATACAGAACCACTCCAACAAAACTTCCAACCAAGCCCCCGGAAAAATCAAGGTAATCTGCCAGTAATTTAAGTGTCTGCTGAATAACACTCAACACTCTTAAGAGGGACATGATAGAATCCTAAGTACCCTCAGTGTGTCCTACAGAATTCCCAGTGTATTCACAGAGAAACATGAAAACGATTCATGATCATAGAAGAAAAATAAACAGAAAGATCCACTGCCGAGGAAAATTTCGGATTTAGCACACAAGAATTAAATAAAACCAAGAAGAACTCATGAGCAATGTTAACCTACAAGAAAAGATAAATTTAAGAATAAAGAGGAATTTCTGGAAAGATAGGAAAACTATAGAAGTAACCAATGGAAATCATAGAGCAAAAGAAAAATACCTGCAATAAAATATTCGATTGTGAAAAAGTCATTGGCAAAATTCAACACCTACCTTTAATAAAACCCTTTATGAAGAGGAATATATGGGTAATTCCTTGAGAACATATCCCTACACGCCTCAGTGTCAGTCAGCCTTTAAATTGCTATAGAGTACACACATTCCTAGTAAGGTCAAAAACAAGGTGAAGACTGATGCCCACTACTTCCCAGTAGAACAATCTCTATTTTCAGGTAACATGATAGTATATCAAGAAACATCCAGAGAATCAATGATAAAACTAAGAATTAGACAAGGTAGCAGACATACAATTATCTTGCAAAATCATTATTCTTCATTAACAAGTTAGAAGGTAAAATGGAAGAAAACTCGATTCAAAACAGCAACAAGTGATAAATACTTAAACGAACCTAAGCAATTAACTTCAAAGCCTTTATGAAGTAACTTATAAAACACCCTCAAAACATGTATATGGAGGCTTTTGTAAATGGATATTCCTTTTTATTGCTTTTAAAGTTTTAGTATCTTCAAGATATATGTTCTTTCAAACTTATTAACTTATTGTGATCACAATAAGAATCTTTTCTTGGAGCCAGACAGGTTGATACAATCCAAATGGAAAAATATACATGGCTAACTCCACACACGGTGAACAAGAGCTCAGAAAAAAAGTGAGAACCTAGCTCTGCCTGATTTTTTAAACATACTACCAAGCTTCCCAAATTAAAGCTGTGTCGCTACTGATTCATGAATAGACCAATGAACCGATGGAATAGAAAGTCCTGAAATAGACCTAAGAACTTATGGAAATTTAACATATTATAAAAGTGGCATCTCACATCACTCAGGCAACACACACTCTTAAGGAGTGTTGGGACCATGGTACAGCCATTCAGAACCAACACAGCAGTGAGATCCACTGGATCTATTCCTCATACTACAAACTAAAATTTCAAATGCAGGAGTGCGCTATGTTTTTTAACATAACTGTCAATACTTCAAGAAAAATTTTGAGTTCTTCTGTAACCTGAGAATAGAGAAAGCCTCTCCAACAAGACTTAAAAATCCGTGTTCAATAAAATTTTAGATTTTAAAGCTTGACAGTATACAAATGATTACATAGCCAAAATATATGTATACACACACACACCCCCCATATGAAGACAGCAAAAAGCCTTCTCAAGCCTAGAAGAAAATGTTCAACAAATCGTATATCCAGAATACACAAAAGAGCTCTCCATTTTTAACAAAGCAAACAAGGCAATTTTTGAGAATGAGTACAGAGCAGATACCACATCTCCATCACAATTGGAAAAAAAAAAAGGTGCAGTAACAAGTACAGGCAAAGATGTGCAACAACTAGAATTCTGGTATGGCAACACAAAATGCTAGAGCCACTTTGCATAACATTTTCTTTCTTATGAAGTTAGACACCTACCTTATGATGCAGCAATATCACACCTTGGTTTTACACACACAAAAAAATGCCGATTTATAGTCACACAAAAATCTGTAGATGAAATTTATAGCTGCATTCAAAATCACTAAAACCTAGGAACAACGCAGGTGTTCTTCAGCCAGTAAATAGATATGCTGTGGCATATCAACTTAATGGTACACTACTCAGCAATATAAAGTAATCAGCTGTTGTTTCACATACTAACAGATCAATCAACAAGTTTTTTTAAAAGAAAGAAGCTAGATCCAAAGTATTTGTCGTAGGATTCCATTTACAGGATCCTTGGGGGGAAAAGCAAAAGCTCACAGGGCTAGACAGCACATCAGTGGTTGTCAGAGGTTGACTGTTGGTGAGAAGGACTGACTATAAACGGGTAGCAAGAGGAATTGAGGAGTGGGGAGTGATGAACTCTTCTAAATAAAATGGTGACATGAATACACAGCCCTATGTTTGCACCACAGAGAAATTTTTCTACATGTAAATTGTAACAGGTTGTAGGGAACAATGGTAAGTGTATTCAAATAAAATCATAGAACCACATTGAAGAAACTGGGAAATAAAACGGACCTAAGTAACTCAAAACAGTGTTTTGACTGAATACTGTAGCATTAAAGACAAAAACAAATCTGTACGGAAGTTGATAAATGTGTTTCCCTTAGGAATATGGTTTAGCATTTCTAAAACTGTACATATGGTAAGGCTAAAAAGAATATGTAAATACATCATAATGAGAACGTTTATCATTGTCACAGGAAGAAATGACAACGACGGAAAAGCCAAAAGCTAGAATAAATCCAAGATATAGGACAGTAGTCAGAGGCATCCGTTTCACAGACTTAGGTTTTGTGATCTAAATGTGTGTGTGAATTCACGGGTTAGTATACATACATGTATCTCTTAGCTCTATCCATGGAAAAGGACTGAAAGCAGTTATATCTCAGTAGCAAGAAGCATACCTAGCAACCAAATTTAGGATTTAACTACATGTTCCAATGAAAGGAAATAAGGCTCCTTGTACAAGTGAGGATCCCAAAAAGGAAGGGGGGGGGGGCGTGCAGACAAAGAGCAGCCTGGACCATCTTGTGGTGACAAACACAAACCTCATAATGGGTTTACGTGAAAGGGCACAGAAGCCTATGTAAAAAAGCTCCCAAAGTACAAAGTTGGAATTAAAATGTGACAATTTAAAATAAACATTTAAATAACATTGCTATTAAACAAGGAACATTTAAAGGCATTAAAATAGTTGCACAAATATCATAAATCCTTATTGATTATATAAATAACTGAATAAATTTGGGGGAGAAGGGACTACTCTTTCTTATAGATTTCCAAAATATATAGAAGGGATAAGGGTAAAAAATGACCACTGGGACACTATAATAATAAATCCACACTGATGGACACCAAAATTAATGGACTAAATTTTAAGCAGAAACAGGATGTTCACATCGTCTCAAAGTATCCTCAAGATACACCTCCAAAAAGATGAAAACACAAGTGCACACGATTATTCACTGAAGCATTTATCACTGTAGAAGCACGGCAAACTACTCAAGGGGCCAAATATGGAAGACCAGTTGAAGAAATTATTATACCTCTACCAAATGAAATGCTACGTAGCTGTAAAAATGTGCTCCATGAATTGATAGGGAGTGGTTTCCAAGCCATGTTGTTTAGTGGGGAAAAAAAAAGTGAACAGTGACTTGTCCATTGTTGGCAAGGATTTAGAAGTATCTCATTCATTGCTGGTAGAAATGCAAAAGCAGTTCGTACAGCCTTTCTTACAAGGCTAATGATAGGCTTACTATCCAATCCAGCAATTTCAATCTAGGTTTTTTAACTGACAGATTGAAAACTGCGTCCATATAAAAACCTATACAATATTCATAGCAACTTTACTCAATTACTACAAATTGCAAACAAGCAACATGTCTTAATAGGTAAATAGATTTTTAAAATGCATGCAATACAACACAACATTCGGTGATAATAAATGAGCTATCAAGCTATGAAAACACATCAAGTCCTAAACGCACATTCGTAAGTCTACAATTTTTTTTTTAAGAACACTATCTATGGTGTTCTACTTTTTGTAGAAGAAAAAGGGAAAGATTTATCTACTTTTGCAAAAGGAAAGAATGAATTTATTTCCTATAGAGGCTTAGAGTGGGGGTTAGTGCAATAAAAAGGCATTGTATTATTTTAACTTCTAGAAGCGTATTAATGTTCTACAAATGCAGAATATAAAATTAAATCAAAGAGAAGGAAAAACCCTGAACTGAACGCAAAGAAATGTGCAAAATTTTATTTCACAACAGTGCCACTAAAAATGACAAAAAATAGTTCAAGTAGCTTTTCATCACAGTGTTTTTAACTATAATACTTTCAATTAGGTGTAGGAAGAGAATTCAAATAAATCTTGAGTTTTTAGTAGACTTTTTTTTTTGCAACGGCATGGGACAGCAATTCTGGATTTTATGTGTATTATATTTAACCATAAATGCATAGGTATTTATTGGGAGCTAGGACATTCACATGGAAGAAAGAATCTATCTCCCATGGATTCAACAAATATACAACTACATAGAGAATAACTTCCCTTGGCAAAGACCAGAAAACTGTATGAACAGAGCCTCCACAACAGAGGACAAGAAGAATAACATTCTGACAGACAGGTCACCACAAAACTCCAAAAACCCCCAGATGTAATCATTCACAATTGGGAGGGATCGCTCCCCGCAAATACTCAATTTTTCCCTCAAGAGTGAGCATTTATATTCTACATCAGGCACTCCAACCCTCAGATCCCGCATGATAGAGAAAAACCCTACAAATGCTGAATTTTGAAAACCAATGGAGATTATGTCCTGAAAACCATTGATCTGAAGGGAAAGGAAAACACCTTCTCAAAGGACTTATGCACAGACTCACCTCCCCGCCACCAGCACCAGGACTCAGCAAGAAAGTGCCTATTTGAAAAGAGCCTGGACCATATTGCAGAAGGGCACACAAACAACACCCCTTGAGCACCTAGATCTAGTGGTCAGAGGGGACTATACTTCTGGTCTTCACATAACATTTTGTACACAAGGCCACCCCTTCAAGATTGGGAGAGGTAGCCCATTTGCCTAACACGTAGAATTAAAAGAGGCCAAACAAAGACAGTGGAATCAATTCCAAATTAAAGAAGACACCAGAAGCAAACATTAATGAAGTTAAGTCATCTGCTTCGTTAAGAGTTCAGAGTAATGGTCAGGTGGTTCTAGTTTAAGGTAGGGTCTTAGGAAGACTCTCAAGTCCCTTCCTCAGAGCACACCAAATTGTATCTATTAATCGAACAGTTCCTCCTGAAGAACTGAGAGATCACCAAACCAAAGAGCAAGAACTAAAGAGATGGAAATATGGTAAGACAGGAACCCCCGCTCTCAACACTGCAAATGGTAGTGGGGAGGGGGTAGTCCTAAAGGACTGAAAACAGATTCCTCTGTCCTTGAACAGAAGAAAAAACAAAAGCCACAGTTTAAGAGAGCAACTAGTATATAGTAAGAGTCAACACTAGAACTCCAACAAGTGATACAGGAAAGCCCTCCAGGTCAGAGGGAGTGTAAACACCAGTGTACATTCACACCCCATCTTAAAAACCTAGTCTGGCATAGGGTCCAGACACACCAAACAGGTGAGTCAGGTCAACTCAGCAAGCTCAGGGTCCCCAAGCCCATACCATCCCTAGTTACGACAGGGCACAGAAAAAGCAGCGAGGGTTTTAAATGGCCTAGAAGCTGTGGGAATGCTCTCTCCTACAATGTGAAAAGCCCACAATCAAGAATACTCTACCCAGTAAGATTAGGTCTCCTTCAAATCTGAATGATAAAGAGTTTTCCAAACAAAAGATAAAGGAGTTTATCACTAGTAAACCAGCCTTATAAAAAAAAAAATGTTAGAAGGACTTTTTTATGAATAAAAAGATGCAAAATGACAACATATACATAAAATGTGGAGAAGGAAGAAGGGTAATAGAGAGGGAAAAGAGATTTTTTTTTCTATTTAGAATGTTTTAACTTAAATAACCAAATTAATTTTAATTAATGGATTGTTATTTACTTAGGATGTTATATATGAACCTCAGAGTAACCACAAATCCAAAACCTATGATAGACACAAAAAAGTCAAGAGAAAGCCAAAACATACTCATCACAAAGCAAAAATAAATGAGGAACTACAAAAACAAATAAAATTTTTAAGAAGTGAGTAAGTACATACCCATCAATAATTAAATATAAATGGCCTAAATGTTTCAATCCAAAGGCACAGAGTGGCATAATGGATTAAAAAAAAAAAAAAGACATTGGGGCACCTGGGTGGCTCAGTCGGTTAAGCATCCAACCCTTGGTTTCAGCCAGGTCATGATCTCACGGTTTGTTTTTTTGTTTTGTTTTTAGTTGAAGCCCCACATCGAGCTCTGCACTAACAGCACAGAGCTTGCTTTGAATTCTCCTCTGTCCCCTACCCCACTACTTGTGCTGTCTCTGTCTCTCTCAAAATAAATACAGAAGCTTAAAAAAAAAAAAAATAACAAGATACATCTATATGCTACCTACAAGAGACTCACCTCAGACCTAAAGATGCATACAAACTGAAAGTGAAGGTGGCACAAAAACAGACACTCAGATCGATGGAACAGAATAGAGAACCCAGAAATGGACCGACCAACATATGGCCAGCTAATCTTTGACAAAGCAGGAAAGAATATTCAATGGAATAAAGACAGTCTCTTCATCAAGTGGTGCTGGAGAAACTGGACAGCAACATGCAGAAAAATGAACCTGGACCACTTTCTTACACCATACACAAAAATAAACTCAAAAAGGATAAAAGACCTAAACGTAAGCCAGGAAGCCATCAAAATCCTCAAGGAGAAAGCAGGCAAAAACCTTCGATTTTGGCCGCAGTAACTTCTTACTCAACATGTCTCCAGAGGCAAGGGAAACAAAAGCAAAAATGAACTATTGGGACCTCATCAAAATAAAAAGCTTCTGCACAGCTAAGGAAACAGTCAGCAAAACTAAAAGGCAACCGATGGAATGGGAGAAGACATCTGCGAACACCACATCAGGTAAAGGGTTAGTATCCAAAATCTATGGAGAACTTATCAAACTCAACACCCAAAAAACAGATAATCCAGTGAAAAAATGGGCAGAAGACATGAATAGATACTTCTCCAAAGAAGACATCCAGATGGCAACTGACCCATGAAAAAAATGCTCAACATTAGTCATCATCAGGGAAATACCAATCAAAACCACAATGAGAAACCACCTCACACCTATCAGAATGGCTAACATTAACATCTTAGGCAACAACAGATGTTGGCGAGGATGTGGATAAAGAGAATCTCTTTTGCACTGCTGGTGGGAATGAAAACTGGCGCAGCCCCTCTGGAAAACAGTATAGAGCTTCCTCAAATAGTTAAAAATAGAACTACCCTAGCACCCAGCAATTGCACTACTAGTTATTTATCCAAGGGATACAGGGATACTGTTTCAAAGGGGCACATGCACCCCAATGTTGGTAGCAGCACCATCAACAACAGCCAAAGTATGGAAAGAGCCCAAATGGCCATCGATGGATGAATGCATAAAGAAGATGTGGTATATCTATACAATGGAGTATTATTCAGCAATCAAACAGAATGAAATCTTGTGGTTTGCAGCTACATGGATAGAACTGGAGAGTATTATGCTAAGCAAAATTAGTCAGAGAAAGACAAATATCCTGTGACTTCACTCATATGAGGACTTTAAGACACAGAACAGATGCACATAAGGGAATGGAAGCAAAAATATAAAAACAGGGAGGGGAACAGAACATAAGAAACTCTTAAATATGGAGAACAAACAGGGTTACTGGAGGCATTGTGGGAGGGGGGATGGGCTAAATGGGTAAGGGTCATTAAGGAATCTACTCCTGAAATCACTGTTGCACTATATGCTAACTAACTTGGATGGAAATTTAAAAAAATAAAAAAAGTGAAGGGATGGAAAAGCATTAGTCATGCAAATGGAAGTGGGGGGAAAAAAAGCTGGAGTAGCAATACTATCAGACAAAATAGACTTAAAACAGACTGTAATGAGACAACGAAGGACATTACATAATAAAAGCATCACTCCAACCAGAGGATATAACCATTGTAACATCTACACACCCAACATCAGAGCACCTCAATACCTAAGGCAAATATTAGCAGACATAGAGAAATTGATGGTAATACAATAGGAGACTTGAACATTCCACTTACCAGAAACCATCTTTGAAGGACACAATTGGACAGATGTACATAACATGTAGTCAGAACATTCCATCCCAAAAGAGAATATACATTCTTTAAGTGCACATGGAATATTTTTTTAGAAGATACCACATATTAGGCCATAAGGTAAGTCTCAATAGATTTAAGACTGAAATCATATCACATATCTTTTCTGACCACAACATTAGAAAACTAGAAATCACAAGAAAAAAACCTGGAAAAAACACCAACACCTAGAGACTAAACATGATAAGCAGTGGCTCAATGAAACCTAAGCAATAAAAAATACATGGAGAGAAATGAAAATGAAAGTAATAGTCCAAAATCTCTGGGACACAGAGCAATCAGTTCTAAGAGGGAAATATATACCAATACAGGCCTACCTTAACAACAACAAAAAACTATCTTAACACTTAAAGGAACTAGGGAAAAAAAAAAAACCAAGGTGAGTAGAAGAAAGGAAATCAAGATTAAAGCAGAAATAAATGATGCGGAGACAAAAACGAAACCAAGAACTGATTCTTTGAAAGGATCCCAACAATATGAGAAATGAGAGGGAAAATAACTGACATGACAGAAATACAAAGGATTCTAAGCAAATGCTATAAAAAGTTATATGCAAACAAACTGAACAACTTAGGAGAACTGAATACATTCCTAGAAACCTACTTATCTTCGAAAACTGAACCAGGAAGAAATAGAAAATCTGAACAGACTAGTTACAAGTAACAAAATTTCACTGGTAATCAAAAACCTCCAAAATAAAAGTCTAGGATTCACCAATGAATTCTACCTGACATTTAAAGAAGACTTAATATCTATTCTCCTCAAAGTATTCCAAAATATAATAGGAAGGAAAATTTCCCAATACACTGATACCAGCATCATACTGATACCACAACCAGACAGGCACTACAAAAAAACAAACAAACAAACAAACAAAAAAAAAACTATAGACCAATATTCCTATCCCATATAGATGGAAAAATCCTCAAAATATTAGGAAATCAAATCTGGCAATACAGTAAAAATATCATTCACCAGGGTACTTGGATGCCTCAGTAGATTAAGTGTCCAACTCTTGGTTATGGCTCAGGTCATGATCTCATGCCAGGTCAAGCCTGGCATCGGGCTCTGCACTGACAGCATGGAGCCTGCTTGCAATTCTCTCCTCTCCCTCTCTCTGACCCTCCCCCTGCTCATTCTCTCTCTCAAAAATACATACATAAAAAAAAGAAAATATTAAGTCATTCACCATGATCAGGTGGAATTTACTCCTAGGATACAAGAGTGGTTCAGTATTTGCATATTAGTGTCCTACTACACCACTTCTACAAAAAAGAATAAAAATCATATGGCCATCTCAATATATGCAGAAAAAAGCATTTGGCAAGATTCAACATCAATACATGGTTAAAAAAAAAAAAAACACAACCTCAATGGGGACAGAGGAAACTTACCTCAAGACAATGAAGTCCATATATGAAAATTCCACAGCTAACATCATCCTCAATGAGAAACAGAGCTTTCCCTCTAAGGCCACTAACAAGACAAGGATGTGTACTCTTGACATTTTTACTCAACATAGTACTGGAAGTATAGTCACAGCAATCAGAGAAGAAAAAGAAACATGAGGCATCCATATTGGTAAAGTGGTTAAACTGTCCCTATTTGCACATGACCTAATACTATACATAGAAAACCCTAAAGACTCCACCAAAAAGCTAGAATGAATTTAAGTGTCAAGAGACGAAATACCCAGAAATCAGTAGTATTTCTACATATTAACCAAGTTTAAAAGAGAAATTTTAACTAATAGCATTTACAATTGCATCAAAAATACCTAGAAATAAACTTGACCAAGGAGGTGAAAGACCTGAACTATGAAGACTATTAAATACCGATGGAAAAAAATGAAGATGACACAAATGTAAACATTCTGCACTCATGGATTGGGACAACATTGTTCAAATGTCCCTGTTACCCCACGTCATTTACAGATTCAGTGCAGTCCCTATCAAAATACCAACAGCGGGGTGCCTGGGTGGCTTGGTCGGTTAGGCATCCGACTTCGGCTCAGGTCATGATCTCACGGTCCGTGAGTTCAAGCCCCGCGTCGGGCTCTGTGCTGACAGCTCAGAGCCTGGAGCCTGCTTCCGAGTCTGTGTCTCCCTCTCTCTCTGACCCTCCCCCATTCATGCTCTGTCTCTCTCTGTCTCAAAAATAAATAAACGTTAAAAAAAAAAAAAAAAAAAAAAAAAAAAAAAAATACCAACAGCATCTTTCACAAAACTAGAACAAGTACTAATATTTATATGGAACCACAGAAGACCCTCAATAGCCAAAGTAATCCTGAGAAACCAGAATAAAGCTCCAGGTATCAAAATTCCACACGTCAAGATACACTCAAAGGTGCACTAATCAAAACAGTATGGTACTGGCACAAAAACAGACACATAGATCAAAGGAACATAATATACAGCCCAGAAATGAACTCATATTTATATGGCCAATTAACCTACAACAAAGGAGTCAAGAATATGCAACAGGAAAAAGATGGTCTCTTCAACAAATGGTAGTGGGAAAACTGGAAAGCTACATGTAAACTCAAACAAGACTACTTTCTAACACCACAAAAAAATCAACTCAAAATGAATTATATCTAAATAAGAAACATGAAGCCATAAAAATCCTGGAAGAGAACACAGCCATTAATTTCTCTGACATCGACCATAGCAACATTTTTCTAGATAGGTCTCCTAAGACAAGGGAAACACCAGCAAAAATAAACTACTGTGACTACATCCAAATAAAGTTTTAGCACAGCAAAGGAAACTATCAACAAAAGGACAACCTGAATGGGAGAAGACATTTGCAAATGATCCATCTAGAAGAGGGTTAGTAGCCAAAATACAACAATAACTTACATAACATCCCCCCCAAAACACACAATCTTATTAAAAATGGGTAGAGGATCTGAAAAGACATTTTCCCCAAGAAGATCTACAAATGGCCAATAGACACAAAGTGATGCTGAACATCACTCGTCAGGGAAATGCAGATCAGAACCACAATGAGCTATTACTTCACAACAGTTAGAAGAGCTCCAATCAAGACAGATCCAAGAGTTGGAGATGATGTGGGGGAGAAAAAGGAACCATCATGCACTGTTTGTGGGAATGTCAATTGGCACAACCACTGTGGAAAACAGTATGAAGTTTCCCCCAAAAGTTAAAAATAAAATTACCATATCAGCCAATAATTCCACTATTGAATAGCCAGGGAAAATGCAAACACTAACTCAAAGCTATATATGCACCCCTATGTTTATTGCAGCATAATTTACAATAGCCAAGATAGGGAAGAAACCCAAGCATCCATCAATTGAGAAATAGATATGGAAAATTGTATATATATAATGGGATATTATACAGCCATAAAAAAGGAGGAGATTGTGCCATTTGTGAGAACATGGATGGACCTAGCAGGTATTGTGCTAAGGGAAATAGGATAGACTGAGAAAGACACCATGTGACTCTACTCAAAAGCAATTTAAAAAAAAAAAAAGATGAAACAAAAGGCAGAATTAGAAGTATAAATACACAGAACTGATGGTTGCCAGAGGGGAAGGAGGTGGGTCGTTGGGCAAAATGAATGAAAGTGAGAGGGAGATACAGGCCTCTAGTTATGGAATGAGTAATTTGTAAGAATAAGGAATACAGTCAATAATACTGTAATAGTGATATGACAGATGGTACCTACACTTGTGAACTTGTTCAAATGTATAAACTTGTCAAATCTTGAAGTTGTACACCTGAAACTAACACTGTGTCAACTATACTCAAAATACAGACACACACACGCGTGCCCACACACATGCGCAAAACCAAAGCAACGGTCATAAAGATGCTCAAACTTAGATGAGCACAGATCCTCAAAGAGATTAAAAAAATACAGAAGGTCCCAACAGAAGTTAGAGCTGAAGAATAACTGTACTGAATTATACACTACAGAGTTCAACTTTAGATGAAACACAAGATCTGATCAACAGGTGAACAACAAAACCACTGAACTCACCCAAAGCAACAAAAAAAAATTTTTCTTCAATTACCATAAGCGACTTTTAAAACATCAAGCAGACTAACATTCACATTATCACAGTCCCAGAAAGAGAAGACAGAGCCAGTAAACTTTTTTAAAGAAAAAGTGATTGCAAACTTCCTTCATCTGGGGAAGGAAACAGACATCCAGGTCAAGGAAACACAGAATTCCAAATGAGATGGATCCCAGAGATCCACACCAATGCACATCATAATTAAGACGACAAAAGTTACAAGATACAGAGAATTAAAAGCAGCAAGGTAAGGCTTCTACAAAACAAAGTCCATAAAGTTATCAGATTTTTCATCAGCAACTTTGTAAGCCTCATGAGTGTGGCACCACATTAAGTGCTTGAAGGAAAACAAAACAAAACAAAACAAAACAAAAAATATTCAACCTGGCAAGGTTACCATCCAGAACTGGAGACATTGAGAGTTTTCCAGATAGGCAAAACTAAAGGGCCCAAAACTGGCCCTACAAGAAATGTCCAGGGGAAATTCTCTTAACTCAAAAGAATTGGCACTAATTAACAGCAACAACAACAAAATACGAAAGTAAAAATCTCATTGGAAAAGGTAAATATGGATCAATCACTTCTAAAGCAAGCATGAATACTGAAGGACAAAAAATAGTAAAATTAACACTACAATAATTAAGGGATCCATAAAATGAAAATGTGAAACATGCCATCAAGAATATAAAACACGGGGAGGGAGGAAAAAATGTAGTTTTGGAAGGTTTGCCAAAATGAAGTTGCAATCAAGTCAAAACCGGTCAGCTATCAAAATGATTATGTTAACTGAAGGATTTTGGGGAGCTTCTCTATGTGCAAAATAACAAAGGTGATTTTTTTCTGGATTATTTTGAGGATCAAGTGAGTTATGTTCATCAAAGTGCTTAGCAGAGCAACAAGTACCCAGAAAAAAAGCAGTGAAGAACTTTGCTGCTCTAAGAAATTCCATCACAAGTAGCAGAACAAATTTGCCTAATGAACACAGACTTGATTCAATGTCGCAATGATTTGTAAATAAGCCACACAACTTTTTCTGGGTAATCACTGAATCATCACTAACCTTTATTTGAATTATTACCACCATGAATGGCTCACTGCAGTGTGTGTAACTTTTGAGTCCCTGTTAACATTAAGGCAAAAGTAAAGACAAAGTTTTTGGTTTTTTTTTTTAAGGCTTTTAACCTTTGAACTCCTCAGTAAGGAGAACAAATGATAAATTTGTCTTTCTCTTTTGTGATATTTCCTGTCATAAGCTCCTGAATATCAGTTAGGTTAGCCATTGTATGAAATGTATTTTAAGTTTACTTATTATTTTGAGACAGAGTGACAGCAGAGACAGAAAGAGACCAAGAAATCCCAGCAGGGTGTGGAGACCAACGTGGGCCTTGATCTTAGGAACTGGTAGCTCATGACCTGAGCTGAAATCAAGAGTCAGATGCTTAACCGACTGAGCCACCCAGGTGCCCCCAAAACATTCCATCTTTTTTAAACCCGACCTTCCCAACCTTTAGGTACATTATACATTTGAGAAAAATCATGTGAAAACCAAAAAAAGGTCTTCATTCTCTTGAAGATTGTCTGTTCCAATAAGTCCTCAGAATAAACAAAGAAATATGAGTACAGAAATGCATCTTATATCGGTATTATGACTCAGATTATTTCTCTAGTACCCTAGAATAAAAATAAAGTTTATACTAGTATTTCTGACTGAGGAAAATTCTAAAACTACATGTGTTCAATATCGGGACCTAGTATTCTTTTGAAGGCTCAACTGAGTAGAGATTATTAAGATGAAACCTACACCATAAGGCAGAACAGAAATGTCCATCTCCAGAGTCATCCCTGAAGTTTAAGAAAGAATTAGCAATTCACATTCCAGAAAACCAGTCAAGACAAATTTCACTAAGGAGACTTCAGCAAGTTCCATAAAAGGTTTCCTTAAATGGAGACTGATGTTAGGTTTATAAAACCCCAAGACCTACTTCACTAGAATACTGACATTTTAAGTTTGCCCCCCAAATCCTTTTCTAGTTAATGAATGCCCCCTCATATATACATTTAAGCATAGAGTTAACAATGATTTATTTAAGTCTTTTATCTTTAAACCATTAAGTCTTTTCTTTTAACCAGTTTTCTTTCTAAAACCTGTTTCCAAGGGAGCCTCTAAGGCAATTCACCCAGGCTGTGGAATCTTTACCCCTCCTTGACGGTTCCTGATTGCTGCAGAGGAAGGATACATTCATCCCTTGCTTAAATAGGCTGTGCACTCTTCTACTCCTCCCTTCACCATGGTGAGTAGGGATAGCGTGGAAACCTGGAGCGCATCATGCCTCCAAATAGTATTTGCATTGCAGTCCTGTAGATGGACCTCAAAACCTACTTGGAAGCTGAAAAGTTAATGTTTACTAAGACTTCAGGGGTTTTTGCTTTTTCTCTTCAAAGCATATCTCTCCTTCACTTGTGATTTTCCTCCATACCCCGATAATTACATATCAACAGGTTAGAGACTTTATTAATTCGATTCCTTTTTTCCCCCATCTTCTTATTTGTGGTTCATCCTGTGTGAGGTCGTCAGGAGAAGGTAGATTCACAAATCGTTTATACATTACTTGAAGAGAAAAGTCACAATTTACAGTGCTGCAATCTGTCTCATGTATTCTGTGCCAACTTCTGGCCGATCAACACTAGAACTATGGGTAATTATGAAGAAACTTATCCACAAAAATTCTTCAAGGGCACGATTTCCAAACCTTTCATTACCCTGGTCAGGTTCCAGACTTCTAGTTTATCAATGTGCCAATGAAAATGCAGGTCCTAGAACTGTAAACAAGCCTCCAGCTGTGCTCTGACTAGAACAGGCCGATTATCTCTCCCCTTGGCTGTGGAATTCTACTTCTATTAGTGCAGTCAGCAGCTTAGGTTTTCACTTCCACTGCATAATTGAACTGTTGACTCACTTCAAAACACGATTGTGATCCAAAATCTCAACATGTTGTTCCACATGGAATTCTGCCAAATATGTTTGACCCAGTCTAATGCTTTTCCACTGATTCTTTTAATTTGTCTGTTCATTCGGACTTCAATTTTTTTTCAGGGGTGGGGGGGGGGGGCAGGATTTGGATTTCTCCTCCCAACATATTCATTCAATTACCAACTCTGTCATCTAGCTTCCGAGTCAGTTTCTGAGCTTTCTGTCACTCAAATTTAATAAGCATTATCTTCATTCATACAGCAGAAAAGATGTATCTTCTGGTGAAAATGTTTGAAGCATCAATGATAACTGATATGGGAGTTATTTTGCAGAGAGCAATCAGTCTCAGCTGATTAGGCCATATTGACATCTACCTCCAGGCTCATGAAACAGAGACCTCTAGGACTCCCTGGAAATTAGGAATGGCTAAAAACTAGGACTTTTTTTTTTTTTTTTTTTTTTTTTTTTTTTTTTTTTTTTTTTTTTCAGATTTCAACACTGAAAAGGCCAAAAATGTGACAGGATCTGATTGGGTGACCTTTTCTTACAGTAAGTCATTGTTTTAAAGGTGAACCTGCTAAGCCATCCTGAAGAAGTTGATATGGAACTATTTTCCTACAGATAGCTACCAATTCATTTGGTCCCTTTAATAACCTCACTGGAGCCAGCAAGTATTAGGTTGTGGAAGACAACTAGAACTTCAGCTTTATTATGTGTAACAACTACTCTCCACCTAGAAAGTCATCATTAGTTCCAATTAGAAGCTTAGGTACATGGTGTTCCAGCTGTAATTGTTATTAAAATGTTGTCTCAGGGTGCCTGGGTGGCTCAGTCGGTTAAGTGACAGACTTCAGCTTAGGTCATGAGCTCACGATTCATGGTTTCGAGCCCCACCTAAGGCTCTGTGCTGACAGCTCAGAGCCTGGAGCCTGCTTTGGATCATGTTTCTCCAGCTCTCCTTCTCCTCTGCTGGCTCGTGATCTCTCAAAAAGAAACATTCAAACTAAATTTTTTTTAAATAAAATCTTGTCTCTTTCTTGAATCTTCTGGAAAGAATAGCCATATAACTTACAGGATCATTGAAAATGGAATGAGGCAGCTGTAAGTGGCAAAGACTGAATAATTTATGATTAGTCAAAGAACTTGACATTTAGGTTGTTTCCAATTTAAATGTCCCTCAACAGGAGAATGAATCAATAAATCATGGTCTTTTTCTATGGTGAAATACTATAAAGCAATGAAAATGAATGAAATAGCAGTATTTATATCAACAGTGATCTTCAAAATAAAACATTGGCAAAAATGTTCTAGAAACCTATGTATAGGAAACTAGGATTCAATAAGGTTTTAAAGTGTCTGAATTACTATGTACTTTTAGGATATGCCTAATTTTTCTAAGTGCCCTCAATGTTATCATCTATTTAAGAGTATACCCCTTAAACCTAGAGTTGGACATTTAACATTAAAATTGAACACCAACTGAAATTCAACAAGTTCAATAAAATGTGGGGAGGTGATTAAAGAGGAGAGAGAAGAAAGCAGATGGGAACAATTTTTAAGTAAGTAATATACACACATATGCTCAGTATTTTTTTACCTTTTATGTATTACAAAAGTTCCTCAATACAAAGAGTATTTAACGATTTTTTTAAAAACTTTTTCTCCTTTGAGTACTCTGAAAGTACTCAAATACCTTGTGTAACTTAATGTTTTCACGAAACAATGAACTCTTTCCTAGAAAATCATGCATACATGTCACTGAAACCATGAAAAAATGATCCTGTTTACATTCTTTTATGGTAATTGATAAAAAAAGGGATATGCTATCACAGCATTTGGCATAAGAAGTTGATATCAAGTATCTACAAATGCCATTGTAATACTAACACGTGCCACACGGCTTACAAAGATGGCACCTAAGTGAACATAATTCCTCCCACAAATCTGAGATTGTCTCCAAAATACAGTGTAACAAGAAGGAAACTGATCCTGTCACGTCACTGCAGCATCTCCTCCAACTTACACACCCCTGCCCAACCCCAGCTCACCCCAGCCTCTCCCAGACTGTTCCTGAGAAGGTGCAGCCTCTATCTGAGACACCACCCAAGAAAGCTCCATCAGAAGTAGTCATCTTTCCCCCGTAACTAGGCTTTCTTCCTGCCCTCTTCCAAAATGGTTCAGACCCTCCAGTTGGGGCCTCAAAACCATCCTGCGTGCACATGGGACTGCCAGAGTCAGAACAACCTGAAATTTAGGGTCCACAAACCAGCCTGGCAGTCAAACCACTCTGTACAATATAAATGCCCAGCCCCCAACCCACACCTACCAAGTAAGAATCTCAAGTGATGCCTAAGCCACCACGTCAGCACCGGTCCAAAGCTTAAAAGCTAGCTCTGGATTCTTCGCAGGTAAGTTTTTTTGCTAGAAACAGTCTTCTTCATCTACTCCCTTCTCTCACCTGGTGTTCATCCTTCAAGTTACAATTTGAATGTTAGTTCTTCTCGTTTGCCCTCCCTACACACATGCTCTTAATTATCTGGCCCTTTATCAGCACTTGTGTCTTAAGGGCAGCTTAACTCCCTTTGTTCCTCTACTACACTGAAAACACTCAAGGCAGGGACTGGACTTCTCATCACAATTATATCCTTCATGTCTGGAACAGCAGCATTCAGTAAACGCAAAGTAAATGTGGAGTAAGCTAGTGAATGCATAATTTTAAGTGAGGGCTCCGGACATTAGAGAGCCCTGGCTTTCCTCCCCACCTCATTTATCCGTGGTGGCATTAGATGCACGAGTTAGAAGCCAAGGCTCAACAATCAGGCCACCTTCTATTTCTTGTGTTACTTTGGGCAATTATTTTAACCTTCTGTGGTTCCGTTTTTGCTCTAGTATTTTATGAAAATCCTATGCACAGAGAACAATGTCAATAAGGATTTATGGTTATACTCAGTATTTAGTGTACTGTTGTTATGTTCCCAATTTGTAGTTCTGGTATCAAACCTGAAATAACCCTTTTATAAATACACAGCAGTTTCATGAAATAAAGCTTTTCTCTGCCAGTGTGGATGACTGCTATTTCCCATAATCCATTGACCATATATATTGATGAACAGACAGTTGCAGATATCCTTAACCATAGTTTCTAGCTACACAAGAGCTCAGGAAAGGTCTGTTTTGATTTTAAAGAAGAGGAGTGATCTGCCTGAGCCACAAGTGGTTGATGACAAAGCTTGTCCCGGAACCCAGATCTTCCATTATGCTCCTCCATTTATGGCCTCTCATTTTGATTAACTGATTTCCTTCAGACCTACACCATTTGTCATATGCCACCATTTCAGCCCTTCTCACTCATTTCCACATTCTCCACCCTCTTTATTCCTCCAATACTTTGTCAGTGTTTACAGATACTGGAGATTCTGATGCACCAAGGGTCTCATCAACCACCAACCCCTACCCTCCACCCCCCAAATGGTAGGAGATAGGCCATGGAGGGACACACAGTGGAGTTGGCAAAGGCCACAAAGTAGGGTCCAGCTACAAGCAGATTCATCTTGCAATAAGAGATGGTCCTTAGAGAAGGGTTTTCAAATGCCCCCAACCCAATGATCAGTTCACCACTTGGGAATCCCAAGTACCCTCCACATCCCAACTACCTACCTACCTAGGAACACAGTTTTCTTGGGATGTTGCTACCACTTTGATTTACAGATCCAGGATCATCCTTTATACTACACTCTTTATCCAAACCCCATGGATCTGACTCATGTATGTTTTAAACAAGCTTTTTGTGCATTTCACACAGCTTATCTATTCAGATAAAACGCATCCTTAACCTACAGAATTTGAACACAAGGCAGTTTTATTTTAAATGACATCCAATAATTAATAGTAATCAACCAAAGATACAGTTTGTCAACTTTTCAATCCTGCATTTTTCCATCAATTTACACACAGTCACCAAATTATGTTCTTTATAGTAAATCCTCAACCCAAGACAGTCCTAGCACCAAGAGGTCTTACTTTTAAGTCATTCTCTTTCCCCATCGCCACCAAGACAATACTCATATTCTATGCAAAGTACTCCAGTTAGTTAAAAGATTGGGTTTGTATTTCCATCCCTATGCTGACAAAAAAGCTGATTCACTTCCTTCCATGAGGTGAGAGAGGTAAGATATGCAGAGGTCTCAACCTACTGACACTATAAATACCCTTAAGCTACTTTCCCACATAGTGGCTGTTATTCAAACATTGTTAGCAGGTCAGACTAAACTTCTCTTAAACTTCTCCCAACTTCTGAGAAGAAAAGTCTGTTGCTAATTTCAAAAAGGAATGTAATCATCAGTGCCCTCCGCCATTTTTTCCGTATCTCTTCCTTTCCAACGTTATGGTCCAATTGTACCTCATGGTCCCTGTTGAGAGTTGGATTTATCCCCCCAAAAGATATGTCCAAGTGCTAATCCCCAGGGGATGTGAATGGGACTTTATTTGGAAAAAGGATCTTTGCAGATTTAAGTTAAAATGAAGTCCTACCAGATTAATTTGGGCACTAATACAATTACTGAATTCCTTATAGGAGGTAAATTTTGACAGACATGGACCATACAGGGGAGACCCCCCCCCCCCAAAGACAGAGATAGAAGTGATGTTTCTGCAAACCAAGACGATCCAAGGATGGTTGGGGACCACCAGAAGTCAGCAGACGATGAAACAGGGTCTTACACAGCCTTTAAAAGGAATCATTCCTTCCAAACACCTGGATTTTGGATTTCTGGCTCAGATGTGTGCAAATCAATTTGCTGTTTTAAGCCACCCAGTTTGTGTTAGCTTCCTAGGGCTGTCGTAACAAGTTAACAGTCCTCTCTTGGCTATTTCAAGTTATGTGACTATTTCTCCCCAGTATGCTAGAAGGGAAAGTACATGCATTGCAGACAAAGACAACTCATGATGTAAGACCCTCCACTTCTTTCTCTGTGTCTCTAATAACCTACAATAGACACGGACACATTCCATGAGTTGCAATAAAATCCTTGTTACTGCAAACTACTGATTATCAGGGTATTCTTACCACAGCATAAAAACCATCCTGATTTTTCCAGGGACTGTAACTTCTATCCTTTGAAAGTAGAGAATACACTGGAAATTAAGATTTTTAATCGATAAATAAACTTCTATTCATGTCCAAGTAATCTAAATCATGCCACTTAGAAAAAAAACTCCAGGAAGAACACAATCTGCTATGTAGTGGCTGATTAGGGATTTCCTCCAGGAATAAAAATGCACCTAAGCCTAATCATAAAATTTCAGGCAATAACCAGCAGGTGGGTCTCTGCCACACGTGCAATTATGCCAAGTAAGTGTTATCCATTCAGCCAACAGAAACAGCTACACTGACTGTGGCCCAGAATATCACGTGTATTTGACTTTTTGTGGGACGTCCGTGGCCAAAGAACTTCAGGCTAACGTCTCCAGGAAGGCACAACAGGCAAGTGGACTAGGACAAAGTACTTGAATTCAAATCTCAGCTGCTTCCTCTTCTAAGTGCATGTCACTTCGCTTAGCTAGGCCTCAGTTTTCACAACTACAGCGTGGAGATGATTTCATCGGGATGCTCCAAGAAATAAAAGAGATAGTCCATGGCATCCACTGAGTCGATGTCTAACACACAGTTCTCAATCAATCCTAGCAATGGCTACTATGAGCAATGAACTTTTTGACATAGTTACATAACCCAGAGCCTTCTCTTTTCTCTGTATTATATGTATTTAGTTCTGAATCCTTCTCACCCTGTTCTGTATCCCAGCCTGAGTGGGGAGGCTAGCAGAAGAGCAGGAAGTACGACACAACTGGACCAAGTGGGGAGAAGAAAATTCTCGTAGGGGCAGCTCTGGATAGCATGATGGCACACATGAACAGAGTGAAAAAGGGAAAGCAGGATGTGTGTGAACAGAGACTACCCTCCAGCAAACTACTGCATTTAGAGTTACCAGAACACCTAGGTTTGTTATGGAGAAGTCATCTTTTTAAAAATGAACACATTTCATAGTTGCAACGGATTTATTTGTTCTTCTAACATTGCAAATTCCTTTCTTGCTGCAATACCACTATTTTCTCTGTAGTTTTCTTTTTAAGAAGAAAATGGCACATGGGGAATTACAATTTTAGGTTCCTGATCTTCCACCTGAAGTGCTAAGTTCTCCTAAAAAGCATGTTTGCATTACGTACCATTAGCTCAAGTAGTGACATGTATAACTTGATGACTATTCCCAAGCCCCGAAGTTCCAAGAACAAGAATAAGCATACAAGTTTCATTGTATGAAATTCAGGGAGGTTCTGTCACACACAAAGATAGAACTACCATCCCCACTGTGGGGTAAGCTTACACCCACCAACATTTTCTGGTCCAGTCTCTAACCACAGCATGCATGTGTCAGATTTCTTGATGGAATTGGGCACACTGTTGTCTGTGATGTCCCACACCAAAATTAACTGTCCTTCTCTGACATACAAATCATGCCCTCAATTCACTGGGAGGGAGCTCAAAGCAAGCCTAACTGCTTCCTACTCGAGTGATATGCTGTCCTCAAAAGAAGTGCATTTTTTTTGTTATACAGAGAGACCCACAGTCAAATAGCTATTCAGTTCTAAAGCTTTGGCCATGAACCTGTGACAAAGGAGACAGATTCCAAGAGCACTTGGAGAGCATAGGACAGAGGATACTGCATGTTGCAAACAAATTTCTGTTTGTGAAAATGGACTAGGTCACATCTTCTACATTTCTGTTCCCGATCTTAATGCAACAGGGCCTTGGAGAGTAGGACAAAGTGCTGAAACATGTCAACAACATAGTGGAAGTAAATATTTATTGGCTTTTAAAGAATAATATAGTTCTTCAGAACTTTATCTTCTATCAAACTTGCTAAGCTCAGGTTCAAATCTCACTTTTGTCCAAGTAGCCTGGAAGTTCAGTAAATACCAGCACATCAACTTACTGTGTTATCAAGCGTGATCATTCCCCATGTTTGTTTTTTTCCTTCTTGGCTTTATCTGTCAACAATTCACTCACTGGTAGGGTTTAAGGAGACCAAGGTTATGGGCTCAATCCTTATGTTAATCTGTTAATTGTACATCACTTTCAAAATCATTAAAGTCTTAGACAAGCTTTCAGAAGATGTGGATTATTTGTCAGGGCCAACCAAGATCTATGCCTAATGAACACAGTCTGTCACCAATACTGGAAACCCAGCTAAAGAATTCTACCCCAGTGATTGTGAGTTAAAAGGTAATTTCCAAGGGGTGGCTCAGTGGGTTAAACATCCAACTTTGGCTCAGGTCACCATTTCACGGTTCGTGAGTTCGAGCCCCATGTTGGGCTCTGTGCTGAGCCTGGCTCACAGCCCTGGCTCACAGCCTCGGAGCCAGGAACCTGCTTCAGATTATGTGTCTCTCTCTCTCTGCCCCTCCCCCACTCACACTCCTTCAAAAATAAACATTAAAAAAATTAATGGTAATTTCCAAAAGTCAGTGAGCATATCCATTTGATCAAGCTTTCCGTTCTCTTCTTCAGACTAAATGAACCTAGAGCCTAACTGCTTCAGGGCATATGGACCATCCCTCTACTTACAAGACATTTCAAATTTCAATTCCTAAATAGAAAGATAACATGAATAGAAAATAAGGGGTCACCAGAAAAAAAAAAAAAAAAAAAAAAAAAAAATCAAGAACAAGTAGGATATAAGGGAAAGTGAAAGTGAAGTCAACACAATTATTAAAAAATGGCAGATGAATTTCCCCCTGATGGAAGTTTAATAGAGAAATAATTTTTCAAAGAACAAAAAGGGAAGACTCCCCCTATCATATGTTAAGTCCTATAATAAATCCATAGAGTTTATAACAGTCGAGTTCTGGAACCATAAACAGAATGGGGAAATCTAATTTAAAAAATACAGAAACAGAAATATTTACATGAAAACTTAGTATATGTCAATTTGGAAATGAGTTAGTCAATAGTGCTGAGGAAATTAGCTATATGGAAGAACATAAAATTAGATTTCCTACCACATAGCATATTCAAAAGTGAAGTCCAAATAGACTCAAGACAAATGTACAAGGGAAAAAAATTTTAGAAAAACCTCTAGAAGAAAATGTAGAATAGATGTATAACCTCAAGATCAAAAAAATGTCTTCAGACAGACCCATAAAGCAGAATTCTTTAACAATCTGTAGATTAAGCTTAATGGGAACCACATGAATTTGTGATCATGAGGACTCGTAATAGCAAGATGCTTTGCTAAAGGGATTAACAGGTATAGCCTAAACTTCCTAAACTTTTTGCCAGCAGCAATCACACGCCAAGGACTTTCAAATTTTTCAAGATATTTTCATGTGTGTCTTTCAATTTCAAACAATGCTATTGACCATTTATTCAAGAATTTGGTCATACTTGTTTTGATGATATGGTGCCTCACTGAGGAGCCTTGAAACCAAGGCTAAATGTCATTTATTCATATGAAAGTTAAGAAGTGAAGTCAGGGTAAATGGGATTATAGAAACTATCCTGTTCCACCCAGAGAATGAGGGTAGAACAATCAATATGTCCAAGAGGCTAGGGCTTCAATAGGAAGCAGTGGCTGTTAGAAATTACACAATTTGGTTAAGAGTCCAATAGTGGTTAGTACAGACAAAAGCAAACATGCTGGGTTTTGGTGTTGTATTTACAAACTGCATTCACATGTATTTATGACTGCATCCATGAACAAAGTAACACCTTTAATGAATGTCTGAAACCTTGACAGAAAATTCTGAGATGTGTCCAAATAAATGCCTATTATTCTAAAATATAATTTGAAACCTACTAAATTTTAGCTTAATTGCTAATGGAAATATTATGGTTAACCTCTCAGTTATCATGCCAGTATTTTTACGGGGGGGGGGGGGGGGGGGGGGGGGGGGGATTCCCACCTCCCCACCCCATTTGCTTAACTATCCTCTGGTGCATGTATTTCCAGATTTTAAGATGTTCCTTTATCTTCACATCAGACAGAAAACCCCATTATTTTCAGGACTCAGACTAATAGAAGGGGCACGTGAGTAGCATTAGATCCCCAAGCAAGAATGCCAAGGTGATTTATGAATGTTGGTAAATTTAGTTAGACATTACCCTTGATTTCTGTTGTAACAGAAATGCCTACAGTGTTTTACTGGTATTAATCCATTTCAAAATTCTTCATACCTATTCTTATAGATGGATTCTTTCATAGAAACTTTCCCAATTTTCGATCTTCAAGACTCAATATCCCTAACACTCCTACTTAACAGTTCACACTAAGGAGGGAAATACTCTGTACAAAGCCTTTAAGAGAAACACTGACTTTAGATTATGAATGACTTTGTTTTTTAACTTTTCATCAAAAACAGCTCATCAAATGGCTTATTTCTATGGAACACTTAAAGAGAATACTTTTGTTGCTGAAATCAACTATTTAAATTCCCATGTTATCAACTTCTGGCTGTTTTAATTGATTTCTCTTACTGACTAGGAACTATTTTGTTTTTAATTTGTCAAATTGGCCAACATACAGCATGTACAGTGTGCTCTTGGTTTTGTGGGTAGATTCCCATGATTCATCACTTATGTCTAACACCCAGTGCTCATCCCAACAAGTGCCCTCCTCAATGCCCATCACCCATTTTCCCCACCCCCATCAACCCTCATTTTGTTCTCTGTATTTAAGAGTATCTTATGGTTTGCCTCCCTCTCTGTTTGAAACTATTTTTCCCCTTCCCTTTCCCCCATGGTCTTGTTACATTTCTCAAGTTCCACATAGGTCCTATGTTGTCACTCCTAACTTATTTTCAAATTTACTCTTCCTTTTTTTAATGTTTATTTTTGAGAGATGATGCACTAATGGGAGAGGGGCAGACAGAGCAGGAGACACAGAATCTGAAGCAGGCTCCAGGCTCTGAGCTGGCACAGAGCCCGACGTGGGGTTCCAACTCAGGAACTGTGAGATCATGACCCGAGCCAAAGTCGGACACTCAACCGACTGAGCCACCCAGGTGCCCCTTGAATCTACTCTTGATCAGTTTGAGGAATATACTGGGTTTTATTCCTATTTGGGGAAATGAAGCTTTTTTTTTTTTTTTTTTTTTTAGAAATAATTAAAATGCTTATAAAATATGGTTGTGATTTATTTCTAGGTCCATCTTCTTTCCTTCTAAACCCAATTTTATATAGGCTGTCTTAGGGCAGATCAGCAAGGCTACTTACCAGAAGGATGGATCCTGACGAGCAAAGCTGCTCAAATTTTAAGATGAGCCACCAGAAAAATCACAGTCACAACTGAGGATCTGCACTAACATCCCCCATGCCTAATGAGGGTGGAAATAAAACTGCCACTTTGCCTCCGACAGAAGTTCCCTGCAAAGAGGCTGAGTCATATGCATAGATCATCTGTTTTGCCATCCATGGTATCCACATCATTTTTACTGACAAAGTAATGGACCACTAGAGGTGCAGAGTAGCAGAGCTGTTACAGATCAAGGCTTTGGAGTTCAACCTAAAACCAGTATAGCATGATGTTCATGGTACCATTACTGCAACAACACCACGTGTTCACATCCCAAACCGTGTGACGTTGGATTTAAGATACCTCAACCCCCAGGGGCACTTGGGTAGCTCACTTAAGTGTCTGACTCTTGATTTCGGCTCAGGTCATGACCTCCCAGTTCATGAGATGGAGTCCCTCATCAGGCTCTGCGCTGTATGGAGCCTGCTTGGGATTCATTCACTCCCCCTCCCCTACTCATGCATTCTCTAAATATATAAAAATAAAAAAAAAAATAGATACCTCAACCCTGTAACTCAATGTCCCCAACAACAAAATAGGATTAAGAGTGGCTACCCCTGCAGTTGCTTAACAGACTCCAGGGTGATGGCCTGTATATATCACACTACAAGGTAAAATGCATTAGAGCAGGAATTTGGCCCTTTGCTTATTGCTACATTCTGGCACCCAGAATAGGACTTGGAACTTCACATTCGACATCAAAGAATGAACAGTGCAGTTGGAAAAAATGTCTGGCACGTAGCTAGAACAGTTTTCATAATTTTCACTCTTACATTATGTTTGTCCTATTCTTTACTTCCCAGCTGTGTGACCTAAGGCTGTGATCTTGAAGTTTCTACTGGATTTTAGAAAACATTAGGAGATCATGATAAGTGTCCTGGTCTCAATCAAGAATCACTCAACCATATATAGTTCTTTTACTGCAGACAAGCCTCTACCATCTTGGTCATCGATGAACTGCTAGTATAGTATGGTAAGTATCGTAGTTTTGCTATTAATGTTTCTGAGTACAGAGAAGGTAACTGAACAACGAAAATTTTAAGTATCTCAAAAGGAACTTCTTTTAAAGTGGATCCCAGTGAAATTAAGTCAGCTAGTTAACCAGAAATTATTGGATTACATACAGTTGGGTGTTAAAAAGGTAACAAACTTAATTTCCAAGATTCTAAGTTTTTGCATTTTTCTAATCTCTAAATAGAAAACCACACACCAAACATGAAGTGAACTTACTTATTAAGATGCTCTCATGAGGCACCTGGGTGGCTCAGTTGGTTTAACGTCTGACTTTGGTTCAGGTCATGATCTCACAGTTCCTGAGTTCCAGCCCCACATCGGACTCTGTGCTGACAGCTGAGAGCCTGGAGCCTGCTTCATATTCTGTGTCTCCCTCTCTCTCTGCCCCTTCCCTGCTTGTGCCCTCACAAGGTGCTGTCACAAGCTCACATTCTAGCAGATGGTTCGTAAATAAGAGAATATCCTACACTAATTCCTGGAGACTGTCTATGATTGTATAGCATTACATTATCTCTTTGGGATCAGCTAAGCATTTATTTGTAGTCTCCTGTACACGTTGTTTTTGTCATTTACAAGATTTTCTAGGGGCACCTGGGTGGCTCAGTCGGTTCAGCATCCAACTTCAGCTCAGGTCATGATCTCACAGTCCGTGAATTTGAGCCCCACGTCAGGCTCTCTGCTGATGGCTCAGAGCCTGGAGCCTGCTTCACATTCTGTCTCCCCCTCTGTCTCTGCCCCTCCCCTGCTCATGCTCTGTCTCAAAAATAAAAGTTAAAAAGTTTTAAAAATAAAACATTAAAGATTTTCTAATTAGATTTAATAGCCAGAGCATAGCACAGTATCATCCTTTTTGTTAACTGTGCAGTTTACAGAAAAATGCTCCAGAAAAATCAAGAAGATTGCCAAAATGCTGAATTTATGGGATCTAGATTATAGGTATGTAACATTTTGTTGTTTCCCTTTTGTGCATAATAGAAATTCCAAACTTCATAACTAGACATTAACTAATCTTAACTAACATCCAACTTTGAAACAGGTTTTGCATTCCTAAGAATAGCTAGGTCAGGACAGTAAATGTCCCTATGTTGTTTCTAGAGACTTTAGCATAATAAATGTCACTCTCAAAGATCCTCAGGAAACTGAAAAACATGGTAGAGACAGATGAAGCAAAAGGGACTGGAAAAATTTCTCCAAAATTGCCACTTCCCTGAGGCACAAGTATTGATGACAGGGTCTGATTTACCCGCGGTCTTTGTGGCTGCCCATAACCAAGACTGTTACAGTAATAGGCACAAGAGTTTTACATCTGAGGGATTCAGTATGGCAAGCTGGCTGGAACAGAGAGAGCAAGGTTTCTTCTCTTGCACCTGTGCTTGTATAGGAGATCATGGTTTTAACCAGATTGTGTATTTATTAGTAGTATCCCCCCATCACACTACCACAGCAATGGAAGTTTTTCTGGCTCATAAACAATGGCTTCCATTGTTTTCGTGCCTAATTATTCTCTAAGAAAATTTTCTAGATTTTCTCAGTCTCCACTACAATTTTCACCAAAAGCTGGCATTACACTGGATTTATTACAGTTGGAGGACTAGTCCTTTTTCCACGGTCAGTTTCAAAGGTATTTGAAAAATAAAACTTTGGTGTGTGTTTTTTTTTTTTTTACCTGTAGTCCAATAAAATCAAGTGTGCAAAAAAGATGAAAGAGATTATAGAATCACAGAACGTTTGAAGTCTCCTCGTTTTGCAGGTAAGAGACCCAAGGCTCAGTTTCAGGATGATTTAAGACCATCGTTCCTTAGTTAATGCCACCCTGGAATGGCAGGTCAGGATGCTGTCTCCTGGCCAGTGCTCTCTGTTCTATTAATCATGCCTACAGATAAAGCCACACCACAAGTATATACAAGTGACTAGATAAACTTCAAGCAGGGTTCTTCTATCCTTCATGATTCATGGACTTGACCATCTTTCACTGCAGAGGTTTCTTAAGGTTTCCTTATTTGGGGAGAAGTAACTACAAAATTAATTCTGGGGGGCAGGGGTTGGGGGGGTAGAGATACACCTGGAGACATTAACAGTCACAGCAGAGGATATTGACCTTGGGCAGAGCAAGGTCCCGCAAATAGCAAGTTCAAGAGGCTGGCCTCAGGGCTTTCTTCAGAACCACAAGGAGAGTTGTGGTAACTGAAGTTATGACAATTGTCAAAAGGAAACCCCTTTCTTGACAGTTTTCCCCTGTGGTGGCCCTGAACAGGGCATTCCTTTACTAGTGAAGAGTAACAAACTTCAGCAAGGGTAGCCACGTGCTCATCCACTCTACAAACTTTAATAGTTGAAGTTCAAGTTTTCAAACGTCCAACATTCAGAATGATCCTTTCTGCTTATCATTACCCGTCTTCAGGACTACAGGTAAGCCTTCCAAACATAGTAAGAATTCTTACAACTTCTAATTAAATACCTTTTCTAGCAGAATGAATTATATTTGAAGTTTCAGGGGCGCCTGGGTGGCGCAGTCGGTTAAGCGTCCGACTTCAGCCAGGTCACGATCTCGCGGCCCGTGAGTTCGAGCCCCGCGTCAGGCTCTGGGCTGATGGCTCGGAGCCTGGAGCCTGTTTCCGATTCTGTGTCTCCCTCTCTCTCTGCCCCTCCCCCGTTCATGCTCTGTCTCTCTCTGTCCCAAAAAAAAAAAAAAAAAAAAAAAAAAAAAAAAAAAAAAAAAAAAAAAAAAAAAAAAAACGTTGAAGTTTCAAATTAAACAGTACCTATGCCTATTAAAAAGCTGGGTCAGTTGGGAACACACATTATGGCTCTCGTTCACGATTCCAAGAGATTTATTCCCAAACTTGTAGAGGTAAAATAACCATCTTAGCAATAATGCTTAGCAGGCCGGGTTTGGGGCAAGCACAGTATTTCATTGGGACTGCATAAGAACCAATAGCGATCCTTTCATTGGAAATAAGCAAACGACCTAAATAAGCAAAATTGTCTTCAGATGCCTCATGAATGCTCAGGTTGACAAATGAGAACCATTCATTTTATTTGTTTCACTACCTTCACTCCTCCAGAGGGACCATTCCAATCAAATGTTCACATGGCACAATTTCTGCTTATGGGCTCTTCTGGAGCTCCAGTTACTGTTGGAGAGTTAGGAGTATATTAAGAGCAACACTCAGCTAAATGAGAGGATACTGGCTATTACTCCCAGGTTAGTAACCCCATTTTGCCATTTCTTGGTATGACCACGCAGTTAGTAATTTTGTGTTAAGCCCTGCTTATACAAACAAGTAGTCTACTTACGCAAAGACCTGATATTGTGCTTTTATGTTCTAAACCAAATTGGGAGACTGTAGTTATTACTAATAAATACAAGCTTACCATCAAGCTCTTCTTGCTTTAAGCATGTAGTATGTGCTTTGAATTATCTTAATGAACCCCGAAGTCACTGCCAGGTGACTATTACTGTCATTATGCCAATAATTAGTTCTCCTAGAGGCATAGTGATATTAACTTGTCCAAGCCAATATTTAGCAGAGCCACAACTAGAACACAGGGGAACTCTGAAATCTAAGCCCCCAACCTCTGCAAGGACTACTTCCCAGGCAGATGCCCATACATGCTGCTTAAATGCTGAGTGGAAACACATTCCACCGAATCTGAGTTGAGAGATTGTTCAAGAAATACTTAGTCCCATAAAATTTATTTTTCAGTTAAAAGGAATAAAACCTCAAACTCCCAACTCCAGAAAACCACATAGTGGTGGAGTACTCCAAAGCGGACATAGGTTCTTGAGCCTGTGTAGAACATACAAAGTTCACTTTGTAAAACTAACTTCATCTGGACCCACTACCAACTGCAAGCCAATTCCATTGGTCCTCACCATCTTTCCTGGAATGACCTCATTTTATCCTGTAAAGGCACTTGTCCCAGGTCATGAGTAAGGGGGCACAAGTCATTTAAGTTACTTGCTCACCCTACTGCAAACGTTTCCCATGATAAATGGCTTTTAAATCCTGTCCAAGCCTCCTGAAACAGTAACGACATCGTATCATTCAGACAGGAACTATGGTATGCTGATACTCTCTAACCCATTTCAACAAATCCTAAGCAGAGGCTGGTAGGTGGCTCAGTCCATTGAACATCTGACTCTTGATTTTGGGTCAGGTGTGATCTCAGTTTGTGGGTTTGAGCCCCACATCGGGCTCTGTGCTGACAGTGTGGAGCCTGCTTGGCATATTCTTTCATTCTCTGTCTCTCTCTCTCTCTCCCTCCCCACTCATACTGCCTCTCTCAAAAAATAAACATTAAAAGTCCTAAGTAGATATGACGAAACTAAAGGCTGGCATAGTTTGTATGTCCACGGTCACACAGTGAGTAAATAGAGGTGGGATTTGAAGACAAGCCACATCATTCCTGTGTCATTTGATTTTTGTCCAAGTACCGCAGGCTAACCAACTGTGCCACTGGAGGTCCTTAATTTACATGTCACTAGGTGCCACATAGGATATAGTTAGAGACCTTTTTTTCAATTCATTAGTAGTTCTTTTGTTTGAAATGATTCTTCCAGCCCTATTCATCCACATAAAATACGTTTGTCAGAACTAGAAGCATGTAAGCACAACACAAAAGTATGCTTTGTGAAATCTCTAATGAACTAACTCATTCTCATATCTCCACTTACATCACACTCCCTTTGGGAATTCTTCCTTGCTTCCTGGACAGGAGGCCCCTGACACATGTCCCCACAGCTCCCGGGTGCTACCAAAATATATCACGCTAGACCCAAGTGCTAACTGAAACCTGCCACCCCACTGTTCCAAGTTCTGTCAGGGTAGATCCTGAATAGGTCTTAGATCTCACGGTGTCTCCAGGCCTGGCCCTTAATGGATACACCAAAGCATTTATGAAATACACAGAGACAATTTGCTAAACTTGTGGTATCTGAGTTCATTTGGATTTGGAAAGCTGTTTGTTGATATCAACCAGAAAATAACTACTAAGATCAAGGAAAGACTTAGGGCTGTCTCACAATAATATGAGGACACTTCTCTCAAGAATGAGACCCTAAAAAATTGTGAGACCCCCACATACGAAGAGAGCATTGTCCCTCCTAGGGCAGCCATACTATTTCTAGTCTTCCTTATTAGGATGTATCAATTCCAAAACAATGCTGAAGACTAATTCTTGAATCACGTATTTAAGGGAACTTCAGCATTCAGACATAATACGAGACACAAGCAGCCATCGTTTGTCTATGCCTAATTAAATGCGTTATTCCTCAGGACATTTTCAACCACTAATTGGTTGGTGCAAAACTTCTGTCTGTGTGGTGAACAGATTACCTTAACACATCTGCCTTCAGCAGCATCAGGAAGAGAGAGGGATGGCCATTAGGGGAAGGTTGGCTAATTTGTTTGCTTATCGCAGAACCCAACTGCTTATTCCAGATGACTATAAAGGATTGTAAATCCTCTTGAAGTTTAATGTGAGGTTCAGAGTTAAACTGGGACAAGGAAGTAATTTTTAAATCTTCACAAATCCTAGGAGAGAGGAAGTGGTATGGATCCCACGGAAGAGACAATAAAAGAGTATTTACACCCGCAGCTTCAGAGTAGTGGATCTCATTAAATAAGATGTCTTTTATCATCCTGGGGGACTCAAGTTACTGACCCAGGGGACAAAGTGAGGACAGAGAGGACTACAGTTATGAAAATCATGAATTGTGAATCACTAAAGATTTACTCATACAAAAAGACATCCCTTTTAACTCAATAATCACATGAATGTTCATAAGCATCCGCCTGGGGGAAAACGATCTATTTTTCAGAAAAGAAATAAAATACGATCTTGTTTCTCATTAGAATCTTCTCACCTTCAGGTAAAAAGAAAAGCCTGGTATCAATTACACCAGGTCATAAAGAAAAAAAAAAAAAAAAAAACAAAAAAAACCCGAAAACAAAAAAACAAAAAAAAAAAAAAAAGGAAAAAACTACAGAAGGAAATAAGCTAATTAATCAAGGATTTAAAATCAACAGACTTTTCTCCTTAAGCTCATCATAGACCACAGACAATGTAGACAAAAGGCCAAGACCTCTTTCCCCTCCTCCATTTTGTGACCCAGGGTCCCTGGAAGAAAAGAGTGACTGGTATCTACCCACATATATCCCACAGGTTCGCAATGATATATATATATATTTTTTTATATATATATAGTAAGTCACAAAATAGCATGTTGCCTATTGGGGTTTTGTTAATAAGCAAACTTCAGACCCAATGCAAAGCGCTTATGAATTTTCCATTTTTAAGAACTGTTTTCCAATAACCATGTGACACATTGAACCGATCTTCGTATTGTTTCTTTCATCCTATAATGATGTTCCTTTTCACTTAAATTATTTTAGATTTTAACAATTCCCCAAATATCAACATTAACTGGGTTAGCTGCATAGATCAAATACAGGACAATCCAGATTAGGATTTTAGGGATTCTGAAGGGTGTGACTCAGCCAAGAACAGTCTCTTTAAGAGCTCTTGTCATCTGCCATGTGTTTCATTAGGATCCTTCCTTGTTATATTGGGGATGGGGAAAAGTTGCAGCATGATGTAACAAAATATGAAGGATTTGGAGCCTAACGAGCCTGGATTCTGATCCATTTCTACCACTTTGAGATTTAGAGCTCGTTACTTATTTTTTCTAAGCCCAGTTTCCTCAACTGTGGAAGTTGGGGAGGATAATTCTCAACCTCCCCACGTAACACCTCCTGTTCCAAATATCAAGGATATATTGGCAAACAAAGGACATGCCCTCATGAGGTCACCACTTTAGCTGATGTGTCAAAATAGAAGCAAATATAGGGATAAATATGGAGTATAATGTCCATGTGATAAATGATGTTGAACAAAATGTGATAAAGGGGACAAAGATGGACAGGGATGGGAGCCATGTTAGATAGGAGGGCCTTTCAGAGGTTACACTTGAGCTGAATCATGAATAAAATGAGTTCAAAGTCTGCCCCAAGAATTTTCCCAGAGATTAAGTTTTATGATGCTCAAAAGACCTAGTACAGTAAATGCTTCATACCTAGTAAGCACGCCTACAAAAATTGACGAGCTCGGAGTTCCTGTGTTTTCTACCATTGAAGCCCAAGTTATCAGAACACTGAAATGTTATTACTTGTATCAGAGTACCCACAAACACCTTACCATAGACAGCTTTCTCTTCCCATGGTTTCCTTGGATAACAGGAGAAATGGAGTTAGATCCTAAAGGAATGACAGCTTGTGACAGCTCCAGGGAGGGGAAGAAGGGAGGTGTGTGGGGTTTAGGACACACATTGACCTAAGAAGTGAAGGGCCATATTAGGCTCTCAGCAGCCCTGCAGGCAGCCTGGGGTCTCAAAATAGGTTGAGGTGGTGTGGGTAGGAGAGAACAAAGTATGGGTCTCCTCCATACCTAAGCCTGCCTAGATGACCAGTCTCAGGGCATGATCTTATAGAGCCACTATGATGGTCTTTGTATTTTAAGGACACACATCCAGTCCTGTCTTACGAGATCTCCCCAAGAGAGCATTCCTCCGAAAGCTTATTCCACAGGGAAGTGGGTTTTCAGAGTCTTCTTGCAACTTAGGGATTTTAAGTAGGTTTTTATTATGAGATATCAAAAATGAATTCAGTAATTTCAATGCAGATTACTCTCATAGAAATAATTTGGCAAGGGTGAATCTGCACTTTCAGAAATTTACAGGTCATTACAAATTCAAATGGGTTTCTTATAGACGAGATTCCACCAACAGAAACCAGTTCAAGACTAAGGCAAACGAGCCCGTTTAATTGACGGTTTGAAAGTTCCAGGCAGACAGAGGGGATTAACTTGTATATGATGAATAGAATTAATAAGGAATTTCTTTTGGACTTTTAGGACTCTCTTGTTCTAACAAGATGATGAACAAAACAAAATGATTCTAAGAAAAGTGTTCAATGTAATCTCACAATCAAATTTTCTTCCTTAAAACAATAGCTTGAAAGATCTGGTGATATTAGAGTTTTACCCCAGGCTAAGAACACAATTTGCAAAGGATGTATATAAACAACCCCAAGAAACCATGCACAGGAAAGCATTTTAGAACATCTTGCATTGTAACAGCTGACCTGCCCTGGATAGTATGCCTCTGTCCCAGATGCTGGCAATAAAGCCATTAAATCATAAGAACTCCCTGAGGGAGATTTTATTATTATTCCTCTTCATAGATCAGGAAATGCTGAAGTTCACCCAGCTGTCTACAGTTTCCATATTAAAGTTAACATTCAGTGAAGTTTTTTTTTCTTTTTTTTTTTTTTTTTTTTTTCCTCATGATTAGGAAACCAAGTCACGTCCCAGAAAATAACAGGAGGAAAAAGAGACCGGAGCTCCAATTCAGGGTCCCCACTTTCTCCCAGCCTCTTTTCTCAGCCAAAGAGATCTAACCCGAGTCCAGGGTTGCCAACACCATCCAATAAGAGAGGGGAGACAAAACAACTCTCAACAAAAGAACAAGGCATGAGGAATTAGCAATTTCCCCATGTTGCTAAATTACTGGCTGATTACCCACGGAGGAAGCGGTCCCATCTTGGCAACTGCAGGCAACTAGTGTCTGCTCAAGTCCTAGTTCAATTCCTCTTAGGGTGGGTGGAGGTAACTTTTTTTGCCATACTTTTAACTCCTAATAGAGGTTTTTTTCTCCCTCTGAGGTCTACAACAGCTGGTCTTTCAACGTGCTGTTTTAGTGTCTTCCTAAGTATGCATCTATGTTATTAGGTTCACTGAATCAGGAAGGATCAAGGTCTAGAAACAGACCTGCAACCCTTCAAGAGAGGACCAAGATTTCAGATGAGCCACCGTGACCTTAAAATAAATTTCCTCAGTAAAATGTGATGAGATTCCCAACAGCACTATTCCCTCTGACTGGGGATGCTGTTGTAGAAGCAGATTTGGATGCTCTGATTACTACTTTGACAGCTGCAGAGTTGGTCCGTTAGCTGAAGGGAGCTAATCCTACCCTGACACTTTGACAAATGAGTCAGTGAAAAATATTCAGGCACTGGCCAAACTCCAGGCTGAAGTTCCATGTGAATCCTAGTGACAGCAAAGAAACTTTTATCCCAAGGCCTGTAGGGAATAATTTCCACCAATGGACAGAGAGCAGGGACACCATCTTATCCAGACATGTTTGCCCCACAGACAGCAAAAAAGGCTAGCATAGTGGCATGCTCTCAAACAGGTTTGTTGAGTGAAGGAACAGAGCTGCAATAAAAAGAGGTTCTAAGCAGAGCCCCCTCGAAGGCCATGAACAGAGTCTGAGGGTGACGGCAAGAAAAGCCAAGGTGGCAGGTAAGTTTTTAGGACTGGACACCCATAGCTACTCTAATTCTCAAATACAACAATTGGCTCGCTGTAATTTATGACAGGACTTGTGCCAATGAAGATTATAGACACAGATCACAGCGTTTCTTACAAGTCTCAGTATGCCCTCAATACTTCTGTGTGTCCTCTAGTTTCCTGCATAAGAGCATTCATCAAATCATTTAGTGTTATAACCTACTATGGCAGGTAGTGTATTTACATTGCATATGGCAGACCTAGTCGGCACCATAGTCAGCAAGTATATACTCATTAAGAGGTACCATGAAATATACACATGGCCCTGTGTACTTTAATTTTTTTTTTTTAATTTTTTTTTTTTCAACGTTTATTTTTGGGACAGAGAGAGACAGAGCATGAACGGGGGAGGGACAGAGAGAGAGGGAGACACAGAATCGGAAACAGGCTCCAGGCTCTGAGCCATCAGCTCAGAGCCTGACGCGGGGCTCGAACCCAGGGACCGCGAGATCGTGACCTGGCTGAAGTCGGACGCCCAACCGACTGCGCCACCCAGGCACCCCGGCCCTGTGTACTTTAAACCACATTCTTGATTTAATGGACTCACTTTTTTTCTATTCCTTCCAAAAAGGTGAAGAGGAAAGTTATGTCAACAGCTCAATTTGCTAGTTAATATGTTAACCTTGCTAGTTACTTGGCTATGTAGTTAATTCCTCTTAGCAGTAATCACTTAAATGATCTAGTGGTAGCCAGAAAACAATCTATATAACCATATTTATCAACATATCCTCTTCTAAAGTTTCTAAAATTCCATCATTTGTAGGCTTAGGTTGTTGACCAAAGGACCCACTATCCTTTGCAGAAGTAAAATAAGGCAGTCAATTTTTTTAAACCAACTCCTTAATTGTAAAGAGAAAATTTTCAGCTAAACAAGGTTTAAGAATTAGTAGTTCAACTAACTGAAGCCATTTCATCATGAGGAACCATAATACAACAAAATCAAGTCATAATCGCCGGTCATCCCAAAGATGTGCTTTGGACAAAGTCTTCAAGTCACCTCCTGCTTCACACATACTAGTCCAAGCCATTTTATTTAGCTCTCACTGAAGCCTTTTATTCCAATGGAAACAAATTTTCCAAGAATTGTTCCCTACCACCACCACCCCAACCAACAACCCAAATGGGTTCAGAGTACAGCTTGCATACACAAATCATGGAGTCCCTTTAATAACTCACAACAAAGTTGTGCTTTTATCTTCAAGCTAAGAGAAAAAAGGCCTAATTTTACCTTCTAAAGACAGATGGTTTGCATTTCTAATACAAATCAACATCCAATTTTTACAAGGCATTTTATTTACTCCAACTAATGAAAAAACTCACTTTATTATCTCCTACACCTAGAGTATTGCTTTAAGATTCACCAATTCCTCATTAGAAACTAGAAATGCACAACATGCATCTGTTTCAAGAATATCCACAGACCAATTTTCAAAGTCTTCCCACTTGACCCTGTTGAAGGGATCCTAACAATGCAGTTCATCTTCACTGTAGGCACTGTAAGCTTTCTGTAGAAATGTGTGGTATCAGATTTTGAGTCAAAATTTTTGGTTACCTTTAATTACTCTAAAGCATTTTTATTACTATCCAAATGATAATATGGCATGTTAATTTCCACTGCCTCTTAAATTGTTAAACCATCCTTTGGTATGTAGAAAGATCATAACTCAACAGTGTTGGTACCATTCTAAAGCATTTAGCATTCAATCCTTGACCCCACCCCCCCCACCCCGCTGCAGTTTTCACTTAGTAAAACTTTACCACCAATTTTAATACTACCTATCTACTCATTTTATGTTTCTCTAAAGCTCGAAGCATTGAAGAAAGTTTCTCTGTTCTTCCACAAAGTGTATTTGATTAGGACCCTAATTAGAGCTCCAAATATGCACCAATATCATTATCAGACTAAAATGAGCTTAATCTTCCAGCATGCCATCTTGCCATGTGCAGGAATATATAGGTTTTCAAAAAATCAAAATAGGTAGGGTTTAACATGTATTATTTGTAGTACTTTTGTTATGTAGTTATCTCTAGCCTTAGTATATCTGCATGTAATGGTTTTAGTGATTTACTGTTGTTCGGAAATGCTTGCTATCACACCTAAGTTTAGGTAACAAAATTTTTTGGCTCTCATTTATGAAAAGAGGATTTTCTATGATATGTTAGAACTAGAGAAACACTAAACAAGTCCAACAATTTGCAATAATGGAACTCCGAATCCACCCAATTTCACCTAAAAATACATGCAATTATATGATAAACAGGGAATTCTCAGGAGACTTAGGTCAAGAAGGAAATTACAGTGGAGATTTAAAATTGGTAAACCGGAAATAAAAATATGACATACTAAAACACATAGGGAAAAAACTAAACATGCCTAGAGGGGATAGAGTCGTAAATACATAGATTGCAAAAACTAAAATCAGTAATAGCTGAGATCAGTTAACTATCCCTTTTAAGAACCTAAGGAAAAACACACACACACACACACACACACACACACACACACACACACACACACACACACACACAAATTAACCCCCCTTCTCCCACCCCGAGAAATAGTGACAATATGGACATAAATCAAACAGGAAAGAAATGTAATAGGTATTATGAAATTTTTTTGAGACTAATAAATTCCTAATACCAATCAAAAAGCTATTCCTCTATTTAAAAATATTATGAACTTTATGCCAACACACTTGACAACACAGATAAAGGATAAATTTCAAAAAATAAAATCCACTTAAAGAAGTTGAACTAAGATGGACAGTTTGCTAACATTCTATCTAGGGGTCTGGTGACTGGGACAAAAGGTGGTGGGGGTGGAATTTCCGTCTTGGTGGTTGTCAATTTCCTGACTGAGGTTATGGTTACGTGGGCATGTTTATATTTCATTTCTGCACTTATATGTATATTTTTCCATGTATATAATGCTGCAATAAACCCTTTTCTTTCAAAAATAAGGTTACATCCTTAGATACTTAACAAAAATACAATCTTTTCCCTCATAATTCCTAATACTTGGTGGTGAGAAGGTAGGGGTGATACTCCAAATTCTGCTGAATGAACACAGAAGAAATCTGGAAAAAGTTAGCTTTTATATTTCATTATTTCCATTTATGATTAAGAGGGATTAGAAAAAAAGTGTAATAGAGCTCTAAGAATTCGAAAGCCAACTTCTGACTTTGAAAAACAATTTTCCCCTGCAAATGATTGACATGAAACCCCTTAAGTAGGAGATTTAAAATCTACAACATTGCATGTCGTAATTATCAGTAAGAGGCTATATAACAAGTAATTTTCCAAGAGTTCTATATTTGTAACATGTAAAATGAGGTCTCAACCTCTCTCTTTCCCTCTCAGTGTAATAGGAATGTAGTGTTCTATTTTATCTAAGTTGTTAGGATTAAATAGTGAAATGTGTAATAAAACAGTGCCTGTCATGCAGTAAGAGCCTACTAATTGCTGGAGGTTTTATCCACTACAAAAACTCCTTTTCTCCAAATTAAATGCATCTAGTGTCTAGTCAAATAAGTGGTATGATTTACATTCAATTCTAATTTAACATACTAACAAAACTTGAACATTGTGTTACTATTCCAAAGATACAGTGAAGCATGGATTAAAAGTTATCTAGATTTTTGCTAAGTATTTAAGTGAAATTTAAATATTTTCTACTTTCTAAGTTATTCACGAAGATGTTTATCTCCATCACTAGCTAAAATTCTTAAATGTTATAATCTCCAAGTCTCCAAAAGCTGCATAGCTACCAATTATCACATGCCTGCTATATGCCATGAGAGTGTTTCTTGGTCAACAACTGCAAGATGGTTCAAAAATTAAAGAAATTTGTGCAATGCCAACGACTGATAAATGGTAGCGGAGAGTTTAAACCACTTTTTGGAGATGTTCAGTCATCTTAATTTTTCACCATGCTTTACTGCCGGATGGATAAAACATTTAGATAGCCATTCAAACAATTCCTATTAACCAAAGATATTTTGCTAATAGAATATTACAATAAATAGGAGGTGTACGAGTATTAAAAAACCTAAGAAATTAACTTTTAACCTCAGAGATGGGGTATTAAATAACCATCATCCAAAGAACATTTGAGTCATTTTCTAAGATGAAGGGATCCTACGTGATGACAGAGTAAGGCAAGCTGGGGGCAAAACACAAGCTAGCATACCTCCCCCACCCCCTCCAGGTAGGATAGGTGCGACATTCCTCAGACACTCCTGGGTAACCAAGAACAGGGCAAAGAAAGCAAATGGTTGATGGATACAGATTGCAGTCATGCAGGACAGGATGTATAACTTAGTAAACTGCAAGAAAAAGGCAATCTTATCCATAGCTAAACTCCAGCAACCTATAGACACCACTTCCTGGAGCCCAAATACCACCCTCATCCAGATATAAGGCAGTTTAAGTGCTTGCCATGGTGATGTGGGAAACTAAGGCAAATGAAAAATTCCCTTACTGCCTACAGCCCATCGACAAGTCCTTGAAACAGAGTGACCTCCCTCTAGGAGCTCAGCTGCCTCCATGAGGACACTTTGCTAAGGGCAAAAGCGAATCTTGGCTTAACATTATTCTGACCACCCCTCCCCCACCCCCCACCAGGGTCCTGGAAATCTACTTCAGCATATGGAAAAATTCCTTTGGCAACTTCCTTTACCTCAAGTCTCCCAAGATATATGCTGGCAATTATACTCCAAGCTTATGGCCCCCTGATATACACTTGAAGCATCTCATAACTGAGGTTTTACTCTACAGTAATAAATGGTGTTTTCCTAACAGCAGCTAGCCCCTCAAGTCCTGGAAACCTTGTTTCCAAAATTCCTTAGAGACTTACCCTATCCATAACCCCCTCCCCAACCAGAGGGTTTATTACCTGTCACAACCCCAGTGCAGCTCTTTCTGCCCATGGGCCCTGTCCTGTGCTTTAATAAAATCACCTTTCTGCCCAAAGACGTCTTCAAGAATTCTTTCTTGGCTGTCAGCTCCAAACCCCCATCATCACCCCAAAACCCCATCCTATAGAGGTTCTAATTTAAGTTTGGGATACGTGGGTAGCTCAGTTACTTAAGTGTCTGACTTCAGCTCAGATCAGGATCTCTTACTTTGTGGGTTGTACGTTTGAGCCCCACATCAGGCTCTGTGCTGACAGCTCAGAGCCTGGAGCTTGCTTTGGATTCCTTGTCTCTGCCCCTCTCCCACTCGTGCTCTTTCAAAAGTAAACATTAAGAAATAAATAAAATTTTAAAAAATTTAAGCTTAATATGAAATATTTTTTGGCTTCATTGAATTGCTTACATTCAATAGCCACAATTTTGATGTGGACCTTGATCAGAACAAAGTTACCCTAAGGGAGATTTGTAATAAATCATTCCTATTAAATTGCATCCCTGTAAGATATTTGGTGTTTGATAGATTCTTCTTCTAAGGGCCGTTAGTCTATACTGAGGTTTTTGTTTAAGTAGACTGTATAGAAAAATCTACAGAAAAAATATAATTAAAAAAACAAATCCTAGGTGTAGAACTCCAGGTCTTTTTACTAAGTAAACACACCAGTGTAATCAAAATCCGTATAAACAGCACCTAGATATAAAAATAGGTCATTACTAGCTTCACATTACTTTTGCCTGTTTATGAGTATTACATAACTAGACTCATTTTGCACTATTTTGTACCTGGCTTCTTTCACTGAACACTGGGTTTGTAAAATTGATTTATGTTGTCCATGTAATTGTAATCCCTTTTTTCTCATTCTTCTTTAGTAAGAACTGTATGACTGTATACCACATTTATCCATTCTATTCTAGACAGACATTTGGATTTTTGCCTGACATCCAAAAAATAAAGTTAGAGCCACAGAAGGTATTTGCCATCCATGTGTTAAATAATATCTAGAACGTGTGAATAACTCAATGAGTAAAATGACAGGCCATCCTATAGGAAAAAGGTTTGCAACACAACTTCCAAGAAGAGAATATGCAAATAGTCAATAAACATCCCCAAACGACCTAGTTTCACTCATCACCAGCAATGTGATGCATATTAACACAGTAAGATACCATTTACATACATTAGAATAGCTCAAGTAGAAAACAACAAAAATTCCAAGTGTTGGCAAGGAAGTAGACCTAGAACACAGGCACACTGTTGATACGATGACTCTGTACCTCTATAGGATCACTCCAGAAAACTGAGCAAAATTGTTCATAGCACCACTACCTGTTGTACTCCTCGTTTGATAATGACATAGTTAGAGCCCTTTCAAGAAAGTTAGAGCTTTCAGGTAGAGCACAGAGGTTCTACCTGGACCATAGTTCTCCAAGTTCTGACAAAATGTAAGTGCTATTCAGACAACAAACACTGAATACCTAAGTCATAGCTACCATACCAAGTTCTAAGGATTTAAGACTCCAAACTTAATTCTCCTTTGTATTTTCACACTAGGATGCTTCCTCTTGTTGCTCTTTGGAGACTTTGGGGGATGCTCCCATGTTGTCACTATTCAAAGTATCAAAACAGTAGAATATAACTGTAACAATGCCCTTAAGTGAATGAATATCTTCAATTATTTAAGCTTAACAAATGAGGTTTATTTTAAAAAATTCCCTTGGCTAAGATTTAGGCTTTTTCAGCCTTTATGTTAGATACTATTATAACACTATGTATTGTTGAGTAATACATCTCAAACATAAAGGTACAATTTAGATATAACTTAAAATTCTACCAATAGTAAAGTAAACATCAAAAGCACCATTTTTAAGTTCCAAAAATCAGGGATGTCTTATTTTTTAAACTCCATTTTAGGTATGATACTACATGACAGAAATATTTAACAACCTTGACTGGAAGTAAGACCCTGTTTGTGTAACACTTAAATCCTTTTTCAACTTTAGACAAAGTAACCTAAGATATATATGCTGTGTCACATCTTTAGGATGCATGACAATCCATCTGCATTGTTCAAGTAAGTCTTATGCAGATATAAAATACCGAACATTATTTGGGACAATACTTAATATCAATTTCTGCAGAACAAAGTTCCCCAGAGATTGCTCAGGTTTGTGAAAGCAGAAATTTTCAATACTTTCACAATCCTTCAACATAGTCCATTGACTAATAGGTGTAAATTCAGTAAGTCTTGACTTACAATATCAATGCCCAACATTCCCTGCATTAGAAGGAACCCTAGTTTTTCCTCAATGTACAGTGGTCTTGGTTTTGCCTTCTTCCTTCTAGAAGGCTGGCAAAATGTCACTGATGCTCTTTGAGCCTGATACAGCAAGTCATGGGCCATTCCAGTCCCAAGAGATAATCCCAACATAGGTACATGGCACATGAAGGAACAAATGCATGGAATAGTCTAATCACTGTAGATTTTGCCTGAGGTTATGAGAAATTTTGTAGGCTTGTGATTTTTTAACATTACCAAGTAGAAGAGGAGGAAGCCCAACTCTTAATAATGCTGTAATTGAGCAAAGTTTAAACTTGGTTTCATCTTTGTCAGTCATTTCACTACTTAAGGAGGGAGGCAGGTCAACTTGATTGTGGACAAACAGTAACCAACTGAAGTCCACAGGGCTAGACCATCAATCAACTTCTCTAACACATTTCCCAGAGAAAGAAATTTCATCAGCCGAGAGCTCAGAAACCAAAACCAGTGTAGCTAATATCTAATTATTGTAATACATGAATAAAGGGCATAACCACTTCCCTTAAGTCTCATGCATATAGAATGTTTTCAGACAACCTCAGACAGCATAAGAGAACACTGTATTATGTGGTGGAGGGTAGAACACTCAGACATCAATAACTACTAAAAAATAGCAAAGACTTTAAAAACAATCAAGATTGAATTAGTTCTTGAAGAGCTAGTAACATTCAGATGGGGGAAGAAGATGATCCCAAACCTACAGTGCATATAATCAAAACCAAAGGTAGCAGGGAGCAGGTGAGTCCATCCCTGGAGACCAGAGTAGTGGGAACTAAGAGTCCCCTAAGTATGGTGAGGCCAGAACCTGGCCATTTCAATGACTGGGTAATGCCCTGTGTATATCCTCAAGTAGTGATTACACGAGATTCTAGTCAACTGTCAAGTTCAAAGCTGAAAAAAGATTTGTGTCTGAATAGAAAAACAGATGGCACTGAAGTATTGTTACCAGCGACCAAGTATTGCCTGTTTATATTTCGCAGTACACAAATGCTAACAACATACTGCGGTAGCCCCTATTAACCACAGCTGACAGGTAAGGAAAGAGGCTCAGAGAAATTAAGATTACTTAAAAATCAAGCCAATCATGACGTGAAGGCAGGTATACATTTCAGAGCCCCTACAACTCATTATGCCACACTGTTTTTCTCTAGCGTCAGGAATGGCTTTGTTTTCAGACAAAGCAATCAGTCTGGGTTCCTTCTTATTTGTGTTGAACACCTGGAGAAGGGCCTGAGATCAGTAAATGTGAGGCGATTCTACCAACTTTGAGCATGTCCTTTCCGGTTACACCTGACCTCAACAGTGCTGACAAACTCACACAAGACAGATGTAAACAATCACAATCTCCTGTAGTTCAGGCAAGGCTGAGTGAATGAATAAATGCATGCCATTTAACACAATACATGGATTTGAAAATTGTGGGACTGGTTAAGAACATGGCTTTAGTGTTTGAATTCATTTTGAATACTATTTCTGCCATTTATTAGCTGCATGGCTTTGTACAAGCAATTCAATTTCTCAGGACTTCAGTTTATTCAACCATAAAATGAGGCTCATGCCTGTGATTTACAGGTTCCCATTCAATTAAGTAAAATCATGTATTTTGTGAAGCCTTAGTGCTGTGTCTGACATCAGTAAGCACTCAACTGCTATCCTTGTTGGTGTTAGAAGTGGTGGTGTCCTATAATGTAATAGAGTCCTATGTTTTCATGCCAGTAGGCACAAGGACCGAGTTTGAACATTAACAAATGTCTACTTTATTATTCATGTGTTATAACTGCCACATTAATCCGTGAATTTAAGGAAACCAATTCAGACTTCCATAGACCTGGAGTATGGAATCCTCTTACAAGATGATGAGAAACAAGGTCTGTATATACCTCGTGGAGCCAAATGACTTGTTTTAACCTAGAAAAGCAGTCATGGACTAGAAAAAAGTCAATGAGAATTTTTTTTCATTTCTGAAATATTTGAGAAATCACATGCAAGTGCAAGCAGGGGAGGGGCAGAGAGAGGGGGAAGGACAATCCCAAGCTGTTACCTGTGCCTGTCAACACATTGCGGGACGCAGGGCTCAGACTCAACTAACCTTGAACTCAGGACCTGAGCCAAAACCCAAGAGTCAGAAGCTTAACAGACTGAGTCACCCAGGCGCCTTAGGAAAAAAAAGTCAGTGAGTTTTAATTAAACCTTCTAAATGGTTACTTTTCTAACTCTCCATATAACCCCCAACGACTATTTAACTGGTAAATAGGATAGGACCACTTCATTCATAGGATTTACAGTGTGCCAGCTGCAGGTGAAAACCCTTTTCACTCATCATTTTAAGTTCACATTTCACAGATGAACAGCAACTAGTATGTTCATCAAAATCCTACTAGATGATAAAACCAAGATTTAAATTCATGTTTGTTGACTCTGGGTACAGTGGTATTTACAACTGAATTCAGCAACGAGAACAAGAAGTCCACATGCAAGGCTATGTGAGAGAACACAAAATGCTTCCCTTGGGTGGACCCAGCGAAAATACAAGATAAACTTTTTTAAATGAGGGATATTCTGATTCTTCCTGGTAGTAATTTTTATAAACAAACTTCCAAACACCTGTAGAATTCTTCCATCTGTAAAGTCCTACTTTTTACAGGTCATTTAATGTTGCTTTTGATGGCCTCCAGTCTCTCAAATATATATTCTTCAATTAAATGACTAGCTCTTTAAAGGCCAAATTTCATACTTCCTTTTTTCACCTTTACTCAGGAGTGTATGAATTCTACTGAACCACTAAGATAACTATAGTTTATAATGTCTTGTCTGAAAGCTATGTATTAAAATAGTATCTGATAATCCTTTTCAGGTCTGGGATACCTAAGTTTAGTAGAGGCAACTGTATTAGTTAGCTTACTTTGTACAAACCCCAAACAATATTGTATACTGTATATGGATACTGGATAAATGAGTTCAGTTCATTACTGATGATCAAAAATATGTCAATATTACACAATATTCAATTTGTTTTTATGGAGTGTAACAAGATTTCCCCAACAGCTTACATCAATATTTACACCACTATCTACCTAAACTAACACATGGATTTATTTATATACAGGTGTATGCATGGGATATTTTTAGATCAAAACATTTTTCATTCTTGGCACTTTGAAAAATGTGTCCTTATTTGTGGAGCTAGATAGCTCGTGTTTGGCTTACGGGATTCACTGGTCTGTGCCCTCTAGAATGGACCTTTAGGGACTTGGTCTATTTGAGTCTTTGTCTTCTCACTTCTGTTGGTTCAGTCAATGGCGAACACCAGCAGGAAATTGGGAGGGGTGGAGAGATTAGTCGGAGTATTTACTCCCCAAACCCCTGCAGTGTTACACTGCCCCAAGTTGGTCAGCTGTGTCCCTCTACAAAAGGCAGCAGCTCCTGGCAGGTGACTCTCCCCAGAGCCACTCTCCCCAGGTTCTGGGATTACCTTCTTCCTCTTGTCCCATGTGTCTAACTGCTCCCAGCCAGTACCAGCCCTAAGGTTACTATCCCTTCTTTGCTTTTCCAAAACCCAGTTTCCAGTTTTATAATTTCACATCTCTTCACTAACACAAATCAATCTTATGAAGCACATCTCAAAAAATTACATAAGCATCTGCCCATGAAACAAAATGTGTTCACAAAGTGTTTTAAACCTTAGGCATAAGGCCAGCATTTATTTCTATGGCTGAATTGATCCTTTACTAACCCTTTGTATGTTGGTCCTTAATTATGCACACAACACACTAAAAGGCATGGCCCATCTCCCTACTCTACACATTAGAGATTTCAGAACGCAGCAATAAGGAAAATTCACCCAAAGTGGTTACAAATTGAAGCACGAGAGGAACTTAGTTTTGAGCATTCTTCTATTCTATCACTGTGGTAATAAATCCTCTGTCTTTTGATGCAACAGGAATAAAGCTTTAATACATGATGCATTCTGGTGGTTGATTTATGTTCAGAAACATCAGAAAGTTTAAATAACTCTAGTTATTTTCACATTTGGAGGCACTGCTCTCAGAAATGAAGGTTGAAATTTAAAAGTAAATTTGAAAAATCTGCATTCTTTGGGTGCTTTTCAGAAATGCAGCCAAAGGAGTTATTTGTAAGTCAATAACCCCTCTTAACACAAATACTCAAAAATGTTACTTTCTCAAAAATACAGGAAGAAATGGAATCCCTTATTTTGACTGTATTTCTTTTAAAAAATATTGATTTGGCAAGCATTCTCTCCTAAATTAGCCCAATAGGCTTTTAAAACAAAATCTCATGAGCATATATTTCCCCATTCACATTGCTGTCGTCATGGAGACCAATCTCTGGCACATTTGATGGTGTAACCTACACATCTCTCTAGCCCCGAAAATTCCGTTGTCGTCATGGAAACTGCCAGTCACTAGCCTTTCTATTCCTCGATATTCCCATAGATACCACTGAAATTTCAGCTAGGATTTTCCTAACCTTTAGCTGTCTTAGGGCTTTCTAGCCATGCAAGGAAAAAAAAAAAAAAAAAAAAAAAACACCTTAGTGTCTAAATTTAACAATTTAAGTCAAATGTTATGCCATGAACACAGTATTAGCAATAATTTTAATAGAATCCCAGGTGAGCCTTAAAACTATTCAGGAGCTCAGAATTCTCAAGAGATTTTTAATGTCATAAAATGCATTAACTCCTAAGTTAATAAAAAGCTCTCAAATAGAGAAGAGGCTACTTAATGTAATAGAGTTTGAAGTCCATCCCTTCTGGCGAAAGATAACCAAGAAATCAGATGATCAATCTCTTAAGATACCTCAATGAAGGCAGAATTACATATTGGTCTCTTCAGTATTTTCAGAGCATCAATCTAGAAAGCCAATTTCTGAAAAACAAGCTATTTAATAACTTCGGAGAAAAGTTAACTGTATATGACACATGGTACCCAACATGATTTATATACACAGATTTAAAACTGGCAACCCACAGGGTAAACTAGATTTACACAACTCAAGTGGCCTGGCATATTCTTTATTTGAATTACAGGCTAACATTTAAAAATCAGTAGCGAACACAGATTCCAATTCCAAGCTTCTGTCAAAACACTGGAATATCTGAAAACACGAAGCCTGTACTTCCACGTGGCTACTATCCAAATGGTTTGCCACGATCCCTGCCATCCCCAATTGCATTACAACCACACTACGACACTCCTTCAAATTAAGTGACTAGTCCATACCTACCATAAAAAGATCAGTCATTATGTTGATATTCATACTTATTTTCCAGTGATTCTTACAACACGTAGGCAGGAAGTCAGTAAGAAATAGTGATTGGTTGGATGTGGCAGTTACAAGAGAAAGAATGGAACCAAGAAGGATTTCTCAGAGAAAGGGAAAACTGTGCTGTGCTACTCCCTCGAATAGAAAATACAAGAGGATACATTCAGAGGGATTGAGAGAACAGAATTAATGGAAATACATCTTGAAATGTTAGCTTTGTATTAGTTGTGCAAGATCATGGTACAGATAGAGCAGGTACTCAACATTAGGGGAATATACATATAACTTTCATTAATTTTCATGCTGTTATTAATGGTGATTTCTAAAAAAATACTATATAATATTGTTCATTATATTAGATCACTCATAATTGACTTGTAATTTAAACCATGGATAGGTACTCAATATTAAACTTATTTTTAAAAGTTATTGCTACGAATTATGTGTGTGGGGGTGGGGGCAGAGAAAGAGGGAAAGAGAGAATGCCAAGCAGGTTCTACACGGTCAGCACAGAGCCCCAATGCAGGGCCAAACCCACGAACCAGGAGATCTGGCCTGAGATGAAGTCAAATGCTTAACCAACTGAGTCACCCAGAACCCCAATAGCAGTAATTTTAAGGAGTATTCTAAAGCCTGGACGATAACATTTCTGAAAAAAATAACAACGTTCCCTAAGATCAGTCTTTCTTAGTTTTACCATACGATTTGATTGAGACATTATAAACCAAGTATAAACATTTACCTTTCTAGTAAAAAAAGTTCTCCATTGGCACTGAGAGCTACAGCTGATAATTATCAGAATATTAGAAAATGTCATCTCTGGGGAAAAGCTACATACAAGTATATTTACTCAACTGATAACCCCTGCACACATTCAAGCTCTCTAACGTATCAAGAAGAGCTGTGTTGCAGCTGGTCATCGATGGGATGTAACAGCCAGTTGGCCTGTGAGCTGGCCCCAGGCACTGGGGAGGCTCCTTACCCTCTCCCATGTCCCTGAAATGTTTATTCTACCTACTAGACCCATGCCAGCAGTTTTCCCAAGGACCCAGCCTTGAGACAGTAAGAGGTTGTTCAGACCATTTGGGCTGAACATAGGACTAAACCCATTGAAGGGCTTTATATAAACTCCTAAGATTCTGGCAGGCAGGTGCTAACATCCATTCATCTTGCAGTAGGCACACTATAGGTCTTATACCTGAGCTCCACTGCCTGGTGAGGCCACCACCCCCTACCCATCTGCAGTATCTGCTTCTTTTAGTCTCTCTCCTTGTCCTCTGTGCAAGATTATCAGTTTCAAGTTTCACCCAGGAACCCCAGAGTTGTGGGCCACAAAGTTGAGTCAAATTCTCTTGAGAGAGAGAAAGGGAGTATCAATAGACCATTTAGGAGCTCGCAAGGAGAAAACTGGACTCAGCATTTTAAAATTCTGTTTCCATCTGTAAAGAGGAATGCCTTCCCAGATTCTGGATAGTCAGCCAATTAAGCAGATTCCTCAACAGCATCAGGAAATACCATAATGGAGACCACCAGATACAAAAACTACCAGTTGCCAAACATGATGGTTTCTGATTTCTAAATCCTACTCGTCCCAAAATTGGATACGAGAACCTGATCTCTGTTTTGATAGCAGATAATCTATGGGTTATCGTTCAGCACAGTCTAGCGTGGGCACATCCACAGATGACTGGAAGGGACAGGATCCTCAACACTGCATCTTTTTCTTTGTCCTAAAACCAAAAATGATGACATTTCACATCCATGTGTAGAGTCTGTAAGAGGCTTAAGTTGAAGAAAATAAAAAACTAAGACTCTGAATCTGTACAAGGAATATTATAATGCCATAATTATTCAAATCAAGTATTTGATATACACCTTACGTTTAGTTGTCAAGATGGGAAAAGAAACTTTCTTTTGAATCTTTGTTTTTTTTTTTTTTAAATGTTTATTTTTTGAGACAGAGGGAGACAGAATATGAGTTGGGGAAGGGCAGAGAGAGAGAGGGAGACACAGAATCTGAAGCAGGCTCCAGGCTCTGAGCTGTCAGCACAGAGCCCAATGCGGGGCTCGAACCCACGAACTGTGAGATCATGACCCGAGCCGAAGTCGGACACTTAACCGACTGAGCCACCCAGGTGCCCCAACTTTTTCTTGTTTTAATAGTACTTATTAAATTATAGTATTACAGGAGAAGTTCAACAATTGAGATAAGGCATGAGCAATGCCTGGCATGTAAAAAGCACTCAAAATTTACCATTACTTTTACTATCAAACTATTGTAGGGACACCTGGGTGGCTCAGTCAGTCAGGCATATCCAACTTCGGTTCAGGTCATAATCTTGTGGTTCATGAGTTCGAGCCCCGCATCGGGCTTTCTGCGGTCAGCTCAGAGCCTGCTTGGGATCCTCTGTCCCCCTCTATCTTTAACCCTCCCCCATTCATCCTCTCCCCCCACCAAAAATAAAATTTTTAATTTCATTTTAGCACTAAAATGCCTATCCAGAAAAATATGCACAGACACAGGCACACACAGTTGCATATACATAGAACTCTTTTTGGATAAAATATTTTACATACTATGATGTGTAACACTTTTCTATTCCATCATATATTGTGAATACATTTCCTTATTAAAATATGTACTTGCCTATTCTTCAATAACTTTTCTACTGGCCAGTAATATTCTTTAGATAGCTCTTGTTCTGATAAGTTGAAGGATTCTTTCCCCATCTTCAAAGACACCACAGTAATCAAAGGCTCATTAGTCAGATTTCTATGCCAGTGTCCAAAAGATTCAGGCAGCACCCGAAATAATCTTACATAGCCATATTTAAAACACACACACACACACACACACACACACACACACAGTGCCACCAGTTACAGGAGAAAAACCTAGAGGGGAAAACCCTGCCTTTGTCTGTGTTGTCTCTTCTTCCTTTCTACAATCTCACAAAAACACAATGGCATATAAAATCAAGTTAAAGGGCATCATCTTTTTCAAGAGAAGCACAAAAATCTAGCTAATTACTTCTGTCTGAGAGAGTCAAAAATTGAAAAAGGGAGGAGAGAAATTTGCCACAAGTCCTTCCCCACAGAGTTTCAGAGATAAGGTCTTGGAGTGCATGTAAGGCATCTTTTGTATTACCTTGGCTTCATAGAGCGGAATGCATCCAGGAGAGCTGATGACAGTGTGAAAAATTCCTTAAGGAACTTGTAACTCATCTAATGCTGAAGCAGAAATTAATCCATGGTCCTGTCAGGTCTACCTATTTCCGCCTAGAGAATCGTTGACACAGTACATTAGGGCCTATGCACATTTTACCAGCTCTCAATTCTATAATGGCTGTACACATATGAGGCAAGGGGAACGTTAGCTTCAAAGCAAATTCATTTGAAACTCGAGAACAAAAGAATTTTTGTCTTCAATTGTCCTGATGTGGCTTCAGCACCCCAGGAGAGATTACTCTAACAGTTTGAAGAAATGCACATTTGCAGTCCAGAGCCCAGGGTCCATTTTTCTAGAGAAGTCAAAATGAGAATTCTGGGGACTTGAACTAATGGGAATAGGTTTGGCCACTGAAAACAATTGCAGAGCCTGCTAGAAGAATTATAGCAAAACAGCTTCTTAGAGAAAAAAAAATTTATATATATATATATATATATATATATATATATATATATATATATAATGTGATACAAGATAATCTCATCTCCATATAAAATTCAGATAACCAACCTAGAAAATTTAACCTAACAGTATGGGTGAGATAAGACCAATATACACACATGCATATATTCATCTACATTCTCCATCTAAGAGGTAGATAAATCTCAGTGGCACTTAGAATGATACAGATAAAATTATTAGGAGCCCATTTAAATGAAATAAAGGAGAGGAGGGGGAGAAGAGCAAGAAGAAAGGAGTGTACTATATCAGTTTCATTAAGCACATTAACACTGGAAGTTTAACTTCCTCATCCAAGTTAACTGATCTGGGCTCTTACAATGTGAACGGCATGTTTATTTCTAGGAGTTCTCCAAATTTCAGCTTTGGTTACTTGCAAGCCTTTAAGTTCTGATGATTCTAAATGCAGAGCCCACATCCTTGGTTTGGCTGAAGACAGGATTCTCCTTTCTACCAGCTCCATAAGTAAGACCAAGTAGTTTCTCCTTTAGACACATCCTATAGCTGCAAAGTTCTATTAAGGAGGCCACCTAACAGACTTTTCCTCCATCCTGATTGTCCTGTGTCACTCTAGGTCTAGAGCAATCAGATTTGTCAGTCGTTGATTCTCCAAGTATTAAGCACTACACTGCTATGGGCCAGGCACCATGCTTGGCTCTGTAGTGACAACAGTGAATGAAACTGACAGTAGGAGAACTGGAATTTTAAATGTAGTGAAGGAAGAGATTAAACATTAAGTACATGATTGCTTTTTCAATGCAATTGTGTTAAGTGCTACCAAGACGAAAGAAGCCCAGGGCACAGGAAGATGTGCCTCTGGGAATATGTGAAAGGCTGCAAAGATTGAAAGACAATGTGATGTTGGCTAGAGCAAAGGAACAGTAGACCAGAGGTAAAGATGTTCAACAGAAGACCAGACATATTAGGCAATCCAAGTCAATAAAATATGAAAAAAAGCCAACATTCCCCATAGCCTTGAGGATAAGTTACCCTCATTTGTCACCAACATTCTCCCTAAAACCATCCTTGCCTGAATAAAGGCAAGGACACTAACGTGAGTATCTATTACATATTAAGTACCATATTAAGTATCTTTGGCCTCTTACTGTTTATTAGCTTATTTGATCCTCCCAAACCTCTGAGAAGAATATTACCATTAACTCTATTTTAAATAAAATGAAGGCTTCAAAAAAATAAACTTGGCTAGAACCAGAAATCAAGTTCTGATAACTGATTCCACAATATTCAGCCAATATATTTATCTGCAATTATCTCATTTTTTGGAAAAAAATATTAGTAAGATACATAAAATAAGTCATGAAATGTTTCTCAAAAGATTTCCCTATGTAAGTATAGGTTAACAATGATTATTCGTATATTCAGATTAAAGTTTCTTTTTAAAATTCTTTTTTTTTTTTTTTTAGTATAATGGTCAAATGTTATTGTTATTGGAATTTTTCCACCTGGAGAATTTAAAAAAAGTTTTTTAATGTTTATTTAATTTGAGACAGAGACAGAATGCAAGTGGGTTAGGGGCAGGGAGAGAGGTAGACAAAGAATCTGAAGCAGGCTCCAGGCTGCAAGCTATCGGCACAGACCCCGACGTGGGGCTCGAACTCAAGAGCTGTGAGATCATGACCTGAGCAGAAGTCGGTTGCTCAACCGACTGAGCCACCCAGGCACCCCTCCACCTGGAGAATTTAAAATAAACTTTTATTTGAGCCACCTGGGTGGCTCAGTCGGTTAAGCATCTGACTTCAGCTCAGGTCATGATCTCGAGGTTCGTTAGATCAAGCTCCGCGTCAGGCTGTGTGCTCACAGCTCAGAACCTGGAGCCTGCTTCAGATTCTGTGTCTCCCTCTCTCTCTCTGCCCCTCCCCTGCTCATGCTCTGTCTCACTCTGTCAAAAAATAAACATTAAAAAAAAACTTAGGATAAAATAAGATTTTACTTATAATAAAAATCCATTTTAGGAAGTTTCATAAATTTAAGTTAAAAAAAAAAAAATCAAGTTTGATTGTTATGCTTGACCATTGGAAATTGTTAGCATCCAACCATTTAGAACAAAAATAATGTCATGAGGTTCAACCTGATACTTGTTTCACATGGCTTTTTTGTGGGCATGGAAAAATTCTAAGACACTTTCAACTCCTTCAGCTTGCCCAACAGACAAGGTATGAACAGTTACACATTAGGGAAATTTATTCTTTAAATCCAGTTGTTTTAAGCAGTATACAATTTGACTGAAGAGCATAGACTAACAAGCTCAGAGAAAGAATATGATTTAAAAACAGAAGACATTCTCATGGGCTAGAATGACTTGGGAAACCTTAGAACTTCAGTAGAAGCTGATGGAGCTCATAGGGATGGCAAGTTCAAATGCTGACAAGGGCCTGGGTGGTACTAAAAAGAAAAGCCATTTAAGAAGTAGGACATCAGAAGTCAGGGGCACTGTGGTAAACTAGATAAAGCATGTGTGCCTCACATTTGGGCATTCAAATTTAATTTAAAAACAAACACTGGACTTACAAAACAAAACACATCTTCAGAAGTGAAGTTTTTGAGACTGATGGTCTGTGAACTCTGGTTAGAGAGAAAATTAAATGAGCCTATTAGAAGGACATAAAAGGCAGAGGCAAAGAGAAGGACAATCAAGGCATTTGCCAGATAAGAAAGAGTCCAGTTTGTTAGGACAAGGGTGCATATAAGAAAAAGGAAAGCGCTAAGCCCAGAATGAAGGTCGGTCAAGGTCAGCAAGGTCCTGAACAGAAGACAAACAAGTTTCAGTGGACAACTTGAATTTCCCTAGATATGCCTGAGCTTGCTATCCGTGTTTATTCCTATTTCGTTTTCAAAGCCTTTCTCCCCTTTTTCAAAACCATATTTCTACCCTTGTGTATTTCTTATTCATTTTTGAGATCGAGCTTTAACAAGCCCGCCTTACATCTCTGTCAGAAGGGGCCATCACCACTTTCAAGTTCACTAGAACCTTCTGTCTCTCAAGACTTACAGCACCTTCTATCTGGCATTGTAGTTAGTCATGCACATCTTGGTTTTCCTACTTAATGGAGTTTGAGAAACTATAAATCACATTTGTACCCTGGATGACACAGACAATGGCACTTAAGATCTGGAAGTTGGAGAATTATTCCATTGAAAGCACTTTACCCTGTAGGAAGTGGGGAAACCATTAAATGTTTTACAGAACATGTGTAATATGATCAAAGCAGTATTTTGGAAAGCTATTTGGTGGGAAAATAAAGATGACCAGCAATCTAGGTTATGAAGTATTGGCCTGCATTAGGGCAGTAACACCGAGAAGGAAGGGGTTACTGGTTTTCTGGGAAGTAGGACAGCACAGTTCTAAATTGTCAGTGAGATGAAGTCAAAGACAACAGGCAGTTCAGTATGAGGGGAATGGAGTAACGGGATTAGTCAGAAAAGGAGAGACTGATTCAGGCCAAGAACATGAGAGAAAAGCGTGGACTTTAGATCTGTTCAGGTGTCTATGGCAATAAACATAGAATTAAGCATAGAATTAAGTTTGAGAGAGAACACATCTTTCTGGGTGTTTCTACAGATATTGAATGGACTAACATAGAGTAAGTTACTGCAAATACTGAGAAAAATATCTACTCTCATTCTCCTGTCCCAGAATCTGGCTTAGGTTGAAGAAGAATAAAATAAAGATAGTAAAGCAAGAACTGCAAAGGAAGTGTTGCCAAGTGCCACTTAGTGGTGCCTGTTAGCACAGAGTGGCAGTACAGCTCAATTTAAGAATACAACATACCCCTTCCAGCTCTGCATAGCTAGTCCCATCAATAATTAAGTTCTGGTACAACAGACTGGAACGCACACTCTAGATGGCCACCGAATACAGGGCAGTTAGTAGTACAACACACAGCACACTCCTATTTAGTGCCACAGAGACCAACAAGTGGCAGACATCAACAATACAACTTTTTCCAACTTCTCCCACGTTGGGGACTGTTTATGCTGAAAAAAAAAAAAATGGAAGTTCATATTTTAAGGTCTATATTCTTCTAGGAGATCCATGAATAGTCCTCTGGTGATCTAAAAGTTTTCTTTATGGGCACATATGCCTTTTTCTGAAGGGAGATCCATGGATTTCCTTTGACCTTCAGAGTTTTGAGATGCAAGAAATTAGGAACCACTGTGAAAAGGTGTAATCAGCAATGCATACTTTGCACGATTTGTTTAACGTGAGAAATCTCCTGGAACTAATAGAAAACATATACAGTTGACTCAACCATTCGTAGTCCTGTCTTATTGCTGCAAAGATATCCTTATAAACAGTTAAAATTAATGAAGTATCTTACACATATTAAAGGAAAAAGGGCAGGAAACTAAGCCATATATATTGTATGATTTCAATCACAGAACATGTGTTTTGGAAAAAAGGTCCCTCATCAAGGATACACATTCTCAGTTTTTCAAGATATTTGCCATTCTCGAAATTGTTACAGCATGTATTGTTTTAGTATGCTGTTTCATTTGCATGTTTATATATAGTTTATAAAGATACATGGGGACCACTGGCTCCTAAGATTAAATATAAAGACATTTTATGTATGTGGGTATAACAGTCAAAAATGACCTATTCCCAGATTTTTCCAGATTTGAAAAAATTTGAAAAAATTGTTTTGTTGGGCTTTTTGGTTATATAGGATCTGCTTATCTCACAGTATGGATTTTTTCCTCTCTAACCTGTAATAAAGTTCCTCCTAGTTAACTAAAACTCCAATTTAGAAATAATTTGAAGAGAAAAATGCAACCTGTCCTTTAAAAGGAGTCTACACCTTCTGAAAATAGGTGGCATTAAGCCTCTACCTCCTGCTATTTGCCATCCTAAGCTGGGAATGCCAAAACCAAGACTGCCCAGAGGATGATGGCATGTTCCAGCAATGGTTCCCAACTAAAGGTAGTAGGGCACCCAAGCTAGTGTTTTGGACATGTGGTGGGGGGCGGGGGGGTATTTTGACTACCACTGTAGCCAGGGGGCTACAACTGTCATTTACAATACAAGAGCCAGGGATGCTAAACATTCTACAACAACTAAAGCTGTCCCTCATAATAAAGAGCCATACTACCAAAATGCAATCACCTCCTCATCAAGAAAGATAGAGCCTTTGGGCTGTGTACCTCCCACCCTTTCTTCTCCAGGCCTCAAGTCCAAATTTATCTATTCTAGGAAACCTCCCCCCAAAAGCTTCATTGCTTCCCTCCTCTGTATTTCTATCTTCTGTACTCCTTTGGTCTTAAGTTATATGGTTTCTTATAGGAGGATTTAAGAGCTTCGTATACAAATGCTTTGCCATACTCAGACCTGTTAACTCTCAAGGGCATAGTCATCTAGGAAAATTCTAAGTATGATCACTTAGGAAAACGCTAAGCAGTCTCTGAACAAATCAGATTGTATGCAAAAAGGTCAGATATTGTAAAAGCTTTTGACCTTCAAGGGAGAATCGTTTAACAAAAAACAACAACAAAAACCAAGTACATGCTGGGCTGAACAGTTAACCTTAACTTAGTGAAACTGACCATAGCAGCAGCACTGTGCTCAAGCAGTACTGGTACCAGAAGATCAAAGGAGATTTCCCTTTCTGATTTTTCTAACTGCTAGCAGATTAATGAAAGGTAACTTCAACATTTTGATTAGACATCTTCACTAAGGTCTTAAAACTCTCGTTCGTTCTTTATCATCATCAAAAGCACTCATTAGGTTCACATGCTGGGCTAACTCCATACCAGTTAAAACCTAACATAAAATGTGGGTGCCTGGGTGACTCAGTTCAGCATCTGACTCTTGATTTCCACTCAGGGCATGATCTCATGGTTCGTGGGATAGAGCCCTGTGTCTGGGCCTGCACTGGCAGCACAAAGCCTGCTTGGTATGGTCTCTGGCCCCCACTCGGCCCCTCCCCCATTCATTTTTTTCCTCAGGAACACTAAAAAAAGCAAAAGATAATAAGAAAATTACAGTTTGGAAGAAGTATGGGGGAGATGCCCTTCTTTAACCAGTAAAGGGAAGGTTTATTGGGAAAGATGGAATTACAGAATTAATGTAAGTGTTTATAAATTTGCCATCTGAGAACAGAACAATTTCTGTTGGGTGGGAATTTTGAGAATGAATAAGGGTAGAAGTAGAGACAAAAAAAAAGTGAATGAAGTGCTCAGGAAAACCATCTAGAAAAAGCTAAAAATGGAGGAAAAAAAAAAACAGAATAAGGACTACTTCAGTTTTGTTTTTAATTTATTTTTGGGACTGACTGAGCCACCAGGTGCCCCAAGAGGGCTACTTTGAAGAAGAGTTTGGGAAATTTGGTCTTCATGGCATAACGAATGGGAAACTACTAAGACCACAGAAGGATTCAAGCTTGTGAGTGACCAATGCTTTCGTAAGTTATTTTATGCTCTAGCTATATTCTGGATATTTAGAAACTATCACAGACTTAGCAGATATACATTCTCTATATTCGTGTTCACAAACTATTGTTTTAAATATTCTTGATGTGCACATGGTTGTATATTACATACATACACATGATTAACAAAGCACATTTTTAACATTTTTATTTAACTTTTGGAAGTCCAGAGAGTGACACAGTTTGACCTTATACCCCAATCACCATTTACAGAAACGGTGATTTCATTTTCACTTAAAGCAGTCTGTTTATGGGACACTTGGGTGGCTCAGTCAGTTAAGCATCTGCCTTCGGCTCAGGTCCTGAGCTCACGGTTTGTGGGCTCAAGCCCCACATTGGGCTCGTGCTGATAGCTCAGATTCTGTCTCCCTCTCTGCCCTTCCCCTGATCACACACACTCTTTTGAAAATAAAACAAACATTAAAGAAGTTTAAGAAGCAGTAGGTTTATTGCTATGGAATAGAGCATTTAAAGGTCAGAGGGCCACTCAGGGAACCTCAACGGGCATTTCTCTGAAGCCATTCAGGTGGCTAACAGACCTATGAAAGTATGTTCAACATCGCTAGTCAGGGAAATGTAAATCAAAGCCACAATGAGAATACACCTGTTAGAATGGCTCAAAAAAAAAAAAAAAAAAAATCAAAGAAACTACAAGTGTTGACGAGGACATGGAGAAAAAGGAACCCTGATGCACTGCCAGTGGGAATGGAAACTGGCACAATCACTGTGGAAAATATGGACATTCCTCAAAGAAAACAGATGCCTTATGATCCAGTATTTCCCCTACTGAGTATGTATCCAAATAAAAACACACTAATTTGAAGAGACCTATGGACTCCTACATTTACTGCAAGCATTATTTACAATACCCAACATATGAAGTGTCCATCAATAGATGCACACCCAACTGTCCATCAATAGGTGAATAAAGATGTGGCACACACATGCGCACACAGTGTAATATTGCAGCCATAGAGAAGAATGAGAGGTAAGAGCCCAAATGTCCGTCGACAGATGAATGGATAAAGATGGGGTATGTAATACACATACACACACACAAAATGGAGTATTACTTGGCAATCAAAAAGAATGAAATCTTGCCATCTGCAACTCCATGGATGGAACTAGAGGATATTATGCTAAGCAAAGTTAGAGAAACACAAATATCATATGACTTCACTCATGAGCTCTTTAAGATACAAAACAGATGCACATAAGGGAAGGGAATCAAAAATATAAAAACAGGGAGGGGGACAAAACATAAGAGACTCTTAAGTATGGAGAACAGAGGGTTACTGGAGGGGTTGTGGGAGGAGGGATAGGCTAAATGGGTAAGGGGCATTAAGGAATCTACTCCTGAAATCATTGTTGCACTGTATGCTAATTTGGGTGTAAATTAAGAAATAAAAGAGTGGGATCTTGCCATTTGCCACCAACACGTATGGACCTGGAGGCTATTAAGTGAAATGAAGTCAAATACAAATAACCTAGGATTTCACTCATGTAGAATCTAAGAAACATAATCAGGAAAAGCAAGATCAAACCTATAAATATAGAACTGATGTTTGACAAGGGAAGGGAGGAGGAGGAATGAGCAAAATGGGTAAAGAGTGGAAGACACAGGCTTCAGCTATGGAATGAATAGGTCATGGAAATTGAAGGGACAACATGGGGAATAAAGTCAATATTTGCATTGTGACAGATGGTGGCTACAGATGTGGAGAGTGTAACAATGTATAGAGATGTTGAATCACCATATTGTACACCTGAAACCAATTTAACTATTATATTCAAGAATATATATATATATATATATATATATATATATACATACATATTCAAGATTATATATATATATAAATAATCAGAGGGCCACAATTATACATGGGAGTACTCTTCCTATACTCTTACACTTGGGAAATCTGAACCATACGAGTATCCGCTTATGAGAAACAGATTTTTAAGAGCCTTATGTAGGAAAATTAGTCCGTCTTTGGTACAAAAATCCCTCAGAAAAAAATAGATACAGTTCAATAAAAAGATATGCAAGGTTTATTTTATTGTTTAGATTTACACTTAACTATGTTTGTTAGGCAGGAAAAATAGAGTCTATCAAAAAACAATGTTTCCAACAGAGAATTCAGTAAGACATTAACATAGCCCAGTAAGTTATTTCCCAATAAAGAGCACCATTGGTAATTGGGATAAAACCATGCCCCTACAACAGCAATATGTATTTCCCTTTAGATAAGGATCATTACTAAAGTTACTATGAAGCTACTATTATACTCCATTGTAGCAAGTATGTAGTCTTTATCTGGAGCATATTGGCCAGGAATAGGTTTTGCTTATAAAACATGAATTTTCTAGTACTATTCTACTCTCTAGCTTAATACCTTTAAGGACAAGAACATTTCTCCATCTTTGCTTTTTCCTTTTCACTCTGTAGAAGGTCTTTCTGAAGTCAGATTATCTTGCAGATAATCAAATCAAATAATCAGCATCACAATGAAGTCAAATGTTCATTGGAGTCAACCTAAAAAACACAGACTTCACAGGAAGAGCTGGGGTTCCTCCACCCCATCAAGGTTCTCTTTTGGATACGTTCTTTCCAAAGCAGAAGGAACGCCAATGAATTTACACTCTGGCATTAAGTATCTGACCACCTAAATCAGAGGCTTGAAATGAAACTTTGCAAGAAAATTATGCCACTTGAAATGTAATGACTAAATGCAGGAGTCTAATATTGCAATACACATATTCAGAATTTTTACATCATTAAAAATAGAAAGATGATCTATTTTATTCTAGAATTATGGAGTCCATCAAATCTCATTGAGCCCACACTGGAGATTCTTTAAATGACCTTCAAATGTAGGCCTGAATCTTGCCTTATCACTAGATTTTTTTTTTTTTTAACACCAAGCCAAACTCCCAGCCCAATCGCTGGGATTTTCGACCAGAACACCCACCCTTCCAGCAACTTTACCTGGTTTCTCTAAAACCGACTGTCCATGCACTTCCTCTACGATCATATATTAAGTGCTCTTCAGGCTTCATATGTTGCTATAGACACTGAGGAGTTGATGGACCCGTTTGCTTCATAAGCTTCACAGTAAATCAGTTTAATTATAGTTGGTTCTCCTGTAGTTTTTGTTTCTGTTTTACAAGTTCAGAGATCCCGCTTTTGAAAAGGGTTTCCTTTAGGCAAGGTAGAATGGAGGGGAAAAGCTTTGGGGGAATAGTAAAAAGTCAGGTTCAACTACATCTCTAGTGGCCCATTACACCAAACAAATGACTTAATTTTCGTCTCGTAAAACAAGACTCCTCCAGGGCCCGATTTTCGCCACAAAGTTATGATGGATAAATGCAGTGTCGTATGCACTCCACATCTGTAAGTCACTGTAGAAGTGTAAAGTGATAAATGTAAAGAAATGTCCTATTTTTTAAACATTTATTATTAAGAGACAGAGAGAGAGCATGAGCAGGGGAGGGGCAGAGAGAGGAGGAGACACAGAATCTGAAACAGGCTCCAGGCTCTGAGCAGTCAGCACAGAGCCCGATGCGGGGCTCGAACTCACAGACCCAGAGATCATAACCTGAGCCAAAGTCGGACGCTTAACTGACTGAGCCACCCAGGCGCCCCAAGAAATGTCCTTTTTAAAAAAGGAGAGTGGGGGCACCTGGGTGCCTCAGTCAGTTGGGCTTCGGGCTTCAGCTCAGGTCATGATTTCACGGTTCGTGGATTCGAACCCTGCTTTGGGCTCTGTGCTGACAGATTGGAGCCTGGAGCCTGTCTTCAGATTATGTGTCTCCCTCTTTCTCTCAAAAACAAACATTAGGATAAGGAAGAGTGAAGAGGCAATTATTCCACAAATGTTAGGAAATGTTTAATTGCATCAATAATGCCAATCTGAGGCTTGTTTTATCCATTCAAGAAATATCTCAAAGTTAGTATTAAGGACATTAACAATGCCCACAATTTGCCTTTATATAGATTTTTAGCTGTATGATATGCTTCTCCTAGATCAATATTTATATTTAAAAATATATACAGAAATGTTTGTGTTCAAGCAGCTTTGTAGTAGCAATTTCATAGGGGAAAATGGCAAAACAACCTAAATGCACAGAAATAGGGGGTTAAAGTAACATAGTAGGGGGTGTTTAAGGTAACACTACAATTCATAGGGTGCCTGGGTGGCTTAGTCAGTTAACAGTCCAACTTGGGCTCAGGTCATGATCTCAGTTTGTGGGTTCAAGTCCTGCATCAGGCTCTGTGCTGACAGCTCAGAGCCTAATGACTGCTTTGGATTCTACATCTCCCTCTCTCTGTTCCTCCCCCATTCATGCTATCTCTCAAAACAGTACAATTCAAAGATAGAGTGTAAAGAATTCATTAGTCATGACTTTGAAGAGTGTTTAACATGGCAATAATCACCATGAATTGGGCTTGTCAATGTCCCACATACACAGAATTTTCATGACACTAGGAGCAGAGAGTATAACTTTCATGAAGCTTACAGTCTAAGTGGAAATAACTAGATAGAAAACTAGTTTTCACCTCATCAGTGGTTATAGTTATGTATTAAATATATATTGAAAAACATTAAGGACTTTAAAATGAGAATAATTGTCTTTAGATAATTAGAAATTGGTTTTACTCCTGTCCTTGGTTTTCCGGACGTTTTAGTGACATGGAAAGAAACTTTATAAAAATACATCCAGAGAAAGGGTATCTAATTTTTATTAGTAAAACCAGACACACACATAAGTGATGAGTCACTAAATTCTATTCAAGAAAAATGTATAAAGTTTCCACTGTAGTGGAGATTTTTAACACACCTCAGCATAATGGATAGATCTTGCAGACAAGAATCAGCAGATAGAAACAACATAATTAAGAAGATTGAGGGGTGCCTGGGTGGCTCAGTCGGTTTAAGCATTTGACTCTGGATTTCAGCTCAGGTCATGATCTCATGGTTCAGGAGTTTGAGCCCCACATCTGGCCCTGCACTGACAGTGGAGAGCCTGCTTAGGCTATTTTCTCTTGCTCTCGCTCTCAAAACAAATCAACTTAAAAAATAAAAAACGTTAAGAACCAACGTTAAAAATAAAAAAATAAAAAGAGACCCCATACCGTAGCCAGCAACTTCCGTTTTCAAGAAACTTTGTTCCATTTAACTGAACTAAGTGGACATGGGATTGAAGGAAAAAAAACAGGATCAGGTCAGGATAGGCTGGGGTATTTGGAGGGTCTCAGAGGTCACCTGGAATAAATAGCAGACTACTGATTAAAGGGCATGCAGATGGGGAACCTGGTTTTTGCAGGCTCAAGGAACAGTAAATTCATCCATCTGCTGGGAAATGTTTTAACTTTGAGATCTTGGACATACAAGAATTGTACAGATTTAAGGTATACAACTTGAGGTTTTGATATATGCATTGTGAAAATGCTATCAAGCTACATAACTGATCACTTCTATATAGGTACCGTTTGTGTGTGTGTGTGTGTGTGTGTGTGTGTGTGTGTGTGTGTGTGTGTTAAGATTGAAGATCTACCTTTTGGCAAATTAAGCGTACAACACAATATTAACTACTCCACTATTATCACCGCATTCCTGGTGACATTAGATTTCCAGAACCCATTCCTCTTGCATAACTTTATACCCTAAACTTCTCCCTTTCCCACCCTTGCTACGTGCCAAGTTTAAGAGACCTCTGCATACTCCTATTCACTGCAGAATTCACAGTAGCCAAGATATGCAAATAGTGTTTTAAGGGAGGTAAAAGTTGGGGTGGGGAGGGCAGGCAGAGATGGAGGGTTGTATAGACAGCATAGAACTCAACGTTAGAAGTCTAAAAAGCCAGGTTGAAGAGTTTGCTCTTGATGTACACAGCAAGGGTTCAATCTTCTGGAATGATATTCTGAAAGCAGAATGAACACCTAGGGTAGCTGAACAATAGAGAATGGACCATGAGCTAGGAGGCAGTGGTGCTGAAGAGCTAAACTCCACTGGTGGCAAAGAGAGCAGAGAGCAAGCAAAGCGCCTGCTTGCCATTTCAAAGGCAACGAGACTCCGATTCTGTGAACTGTCAAAATAGAGCTTAAACTCCAATCTGACCACAGACAACCGAATAAAACTGAGGAATGGTTTCAAATAAATGACTTATCTAGCTGGAAAGCTTTTAGGCAGAGGCAAAAATTGAAATTCCAAAAGTTATTATCCACTCATTGTCATGAGTTACTAGAGGGGAAAGACCATTCTAAAAAAGTAAACCATAAATCATCCGTGGGTGTGTAGTGAAGTGATGGCTGATCTACACATCAGAATGGTTTCTGCCAACTTTCGGCCAACACATTTGAAATGGAGAGAGAAGTAAACATTCTAACAAAAGGTCATCAATTACTTATCACAAATTAGAATCAATGTGCAAGTCAACATAGTGTGGCACTTGGCTGCTTACATATGCCAAAATAAATTAAATCCAAAGCTATTTTAGATCGGATTCATCTTTATGTGACAAAACAATTTAATGAATATGTGAAAAGAGGCTATAAAACCTTGCTGTTTTAGTAGTAAGAAGTACATATAATATCCTGAAACTGAAAAAAAAACAAACAAACAAAAAAAAAAAAACACAAAAAACACCAAGGTCTTAAATTTGATCATTTTCTATCACCTGCTTTGTCATCCCTTCCAGGTCAATTGCTGTTTGGGAATTTTGAGAATCCCTATCCTCTGTACTCAGCTATCCTGAAGATGCTGTAAGGTCTTGTGTGGATATAGCAAAGGTCTGTAAAATTCAAATAGATGGAAGAAATACATTTGACAGTTATTTCTCAAGTACACAATCAACATCCCCTTCCCAAATCAGGTTTCCCTGTATCACTAAATTTAAAATTTACATTTAAAATTCACTTAACTGGGGGCACCTGGGTGGCTTAGTCAGTTGGGCATCCAGCTTTGGCTCAGGTCATGATCTCACGATCTGTGGGTTCGAGCCCGGTGTCGGGCTCTGTGCTGACAGCTCGGAGCCTGGAACCTGCTTCAGATTCTGTGCCTGCCTGCCCGCGCCTGCCTCTCCCTCTCCCTCTCCCTCCCTCCCTGCCCCTCCCCTACTCATGCTGTCTGTCTCAAAAATAAAAATAAACATTAAAAAAAATTTTTTTAATTCACTTAACTGAATCATCTCATTTTTAATAAAAGGAAAAGTTTATTTCATTTCAACAGCATCTACTCTTTTGTAGGGAAAATACTGATCTTCTAGAGGAGTGGTTTATGCCTATTTTGCATTATCTGAAGCAGAGATGCCTTTCCCAATTATGATCCATGTTGGTTTGGCCTCGATTTGAGCCTTCTACTCATCTTACCAGTTTAGACCTAATTTTTTTCAAGAGCAATTGAATCCCAAAGCTAGTATACAGCATCCTGTTAATGAATCCATCCAGTTACTCAAAATTGAGGAGACTTCTAAACCCTTGGAAAGGGCATAGAAAGTTGAACATGCAATCCCTATTCTCCAAGTTCTCAGTCTCCTAAGAGCAAGCAAGAATTTCCCAAGTATAAAGAGTGCTTAGTTATAGGTAAGTGAGTAGGTAGAGGCTCATATAGAAGGGCACCCACCTCAGACTTGGAAACTTTGAGAATTTTCTAGTAAAGGGGTTGGCAAACTGTATGCCTGCAGGTCAAATCCAGTATAAGTGTTTAAAAAAAAAAAAAGTTTGTTGGAACATACCCACAAGCATTCCTTTAATTACTGTCTATGACTGCTATTGTGGTACAATGGCAAGAGTGCTAGGAATAGCACATGGACCTCCAAGCCTAAGATGGTTACTGTCGGGCCTTTTGCAAAATAAATCTGCCAACTCCTGTTCTAGACAAAGAGGGGAAGGAAGATTTGGAGATAGGGTTTGGCCACTCCAGGTAGGGAAGCTTGTGCAAAGTTGGCAAAGTAAAAAAAATATTTCTGGAAACCGTATGGCTTACAGTGGCTAGAGCATCGAGTGTGTATGGGGAGTGGAGAGGAATATGGCTAGACGGTAACCATGCACCAGGTTACAAAGCATTCCATGCTTAGCTGATTGAAAAATAGAGGTCAATAATGACTGCCATGTTTTAAATGTTCGCTATGTACCAGGTACTGTGAACTTTTACATTTAGTATCTCATTTCATCTTTTAACAGTCATATGAAGTAAGACTAACCTTCGTTTGTTAAGTTAACAACCTTCGTTTGTTAATCTGTTTGTTAACAGATGCAGAGACACCTACTGAGATCACATAACTAGTGAGGGACAGGAGGGGTCCAAACCCAAGTAGTGTGACCCTTAGGCTCTACTCCACTTGTAAGGCAAATACAGAGTAGTTTTCACCACAAAGTCTTTGGGAGAGGCTGTCAAAAAAGCTAGGACAAAGAGGCATCCACACTGGTAAACAAGTTTACACGGTCACTATTTGCAGGTGACAGGATACCATATAAAGAAATCCTAAAGATTCCACCAAAAAGCTACTAGTGATGAATTCAGTAAAGTTGCAGGATACAAAATACAGAAGTTGGTAGTATTTCCATATACTATATACTAATGAAAAAAATTTTAAAAACACCATTTATGATTGCATAAAATACCTAGACATCAACTTAAAAGAGGTTAAAGACCTGTACTGAAACCACAACACTGAAGAAAGTGAGGACACAAGTGTAAACATATTCCACACTCAGGGACTGGAAAATTATTAGATGTATACTAACCAAAGCAATCTACAGATTCAGTGTAATCAATATCAAAATGCCAAAAGCATTTTCCACAAAACCTGAATATCAAGAAGATTTGTGTGGAAGCACAAAAAAACCCTGAATAGTCAAAGCAATCTTAACAGAATAAAGCTGTAGTAACCAACACCACAGTAGTGATATGGTCCTGGCACAAAAATAGACACAGATCAACAGAATAGCGACCCCAGAAATAAACCCATATTTATATGGTCAATTAACCTATTACAAAAGAGGCAAGAATATACAATGGACGGGGATGGGGGGCGGGGGGGGAGACAGTCTCTATAATAAGCAGTGCTGGGAAAACCAGACAGCTACTTGCAAAAGAATGAAACTGGACAACCTATTAACCGTGTAAAAAGAAAAAAAAAACCTCAAAATTGATTAGAGACCTTAATGTGAGACCTAAAACCATAAAAACCTTACAAGACAGCACAGGGAATAATTTCTAACATAGGTCACAAATGTTTTCATACCTAGGTCTCCTAAGTCAAAGGAAACAAAAGCAAAAAATAAGCTATTGGGACTACATCAAAATAAAAGCTTTTGCACAGCAGAGGAAACATCTACAAGACAACCTACTGAATAGGAAAAGATTTGCCAATAACATCTGTTAAGGGGTTAATATCCAAAACCCTTAAAGATATTCTACAACTCACCACCACACAAGAACCAATCCAATTGAAAATGGGCAGGGGATCTGAATAGACATTTTTCCAAGGACATGCCATCACATGAAAAGACGGTCAACCTCAATCAGAAAAATGCAAATTTACACCCGTTAGAATAGCTCAACTCCAAAAGAAATAAGTATTGGCAAGGATGTGGAGGAAAAGGAGTCCCTACTACAATATTGGTAGCTATATAATTGGGTGCAGCCACTGGAAAACATGGAGGTTCTTCCATACTAAAATAGAAATACCCTATGATCCAGTAATTCCACTATTGGGTATTTACTCCAAGAAAATGAAAACAGACTTGGAAAAATATGCACCCCTATATTTATGGCATTATTTACAATAGCCAAGACATGGAAGCAACCTAAATGTCCACCAATAGACAAGTCGAGACAGTTGCACATACAAGGAATATTGTATGTGCACAATTCCTTGCACATACAAGGAATATGAAACCTTGCCATTTGCAACAACATGGCAGGACATAGAGGGTATTATGCTAAGTGAAAGAAGTCAGGCTGAGATGAATACCATTCTCAAGTGGAATCTTTGGGAAAAAAAAAAAGTGAAAAGCAGGATCAGACCTATAAATATAGAGCACTGGTGGTTGCCAGATGGGAGGGGGTGGGAGATTGGGCAAAATGGGTGAAGGGGAGTGGGAGATACAGACTTCCAGTTATGGAATAAGTCATGGGAATAAAAGGCACAGCATAAGGAATATAGCCAATATTATAATAGCATTGTATGGTGACAGATGGTAGCTACACTTGTGAGCACAGCATAATGTAGAAACTGGTCAAATCACTGTTGTACACCTGAAACTAATGTAACATTGTATAGCAACTATACTTTAAAAAAAAAAGTGTGCAGCTAAGACCTATGGAACCCCACAGGCCACCACACTATGAAGAACATGAACATTTTCTTAAGGAATGATGGATCCACAGGAACAAGACTTAACCGAATTTAGAATATTTCAACAGGTCAATGCTTCCTAATGACCAGTCAGTAATATTTTTCAAAATCCTGAAGACACAGGTATATGAAATTCTGACATATGGAGAATGAGTGAGCTAGTGAAAAGAGAGTTTTAGAGTTAGGTATGTAATTTTTGTCCTACTAATGAAACCTCTTACAAGCTCATCAAGGTACACAGGACACTAGTTACTCAGAGCCTTGGTATCATCTACAAAACGAGGGCTATAACATACACATCCCAAGGTAATGGAGGAGGATTAAAAAACAGGCAAGGTGCTAAGAACTTAGATCTAACACAAAGCAGTTCAGTAAAGCTATTATCACTGAATTGTTAAAAATGAAACCAGTATCCAACATAAGAGCAATAAACAGGTGTTTCATAATTGTTGCATTAATAGATTTTCATTAGGAAGTGAATTTAGCAACCATCAACCTTATTCAGATTTTTACTTAACATAGCACAACATGGGAATCTTTCAGTATTTCAAATTATCCCAGCTTCCTTTTTCTTATTTGTCTCTCCCTTTCCTACAATTCAGTGACTCCACTGTCTTTCAAACCTAAGAAAGTCTTAAATCTCTCCTCTCCCTTGTCTCTGTTAGGTAGACTCTGATCATCTCTGGCCTCTGACTGCTCTTGCTACCTGAAATCTTTCTCTTTCCTCCAGCCCATTCTCAAAAGTAGCTGATAGAATCTTAAGAGGAGGGAGTTGGTCCTCTTACAACCTCCAGTTCCATGAAGAATTCAGTCTGAACTTCACAACCCACAAGCGCCATCCCTACCTGGCCTACATGTCATTTCCCATTCCCCACCCCCTTCAATTAGGCTCATCAACCCTGGTCTTGTTGGACACCTAGAAAATCTCTAGATCTATAGTCTGTATTTTAATGCCATCTTCTAACTTACTCAGGCAGAATTGGTCCATGGACCCCTCTAGTTCCTCAGCACTTTGTATGTGTCTACATTTTGGTATTCCTACTTCGTATTATAATTAACATGGAGGTGTCACACCTCAAGTGTGGTTCTCTAAATTGGGCAATCTCTCTCCTTTGTTTTCACATCTTCAACACCTTGCAGATTTGTTGCTTGATACTAATTTCCAATCAATATTCATGGACTAGTAAATCAAGTGGTAATTACTCCTTGTCTGATGGTCTTCACAGGTTCGAACATCATATAAAACATCCTGAGTCTAGCAGAATTTATCACTTCCTTATTGAGTGTACATACAGCCCTGTTCTGTGCCCAATGATATATACAAAAGTCAAGAAATACAATGTTTTCTCTTGTGCTAAGTTGCAGAAATTTAGAACATAGAAATGATCATTACACACTGGGTTTAGATTAGGTAGACACACAAACTAGCTGCCTGTGCCTTTCCAACTCCCAAAGGCATCTCAATAATAGATAAGTAGGCTTTCTTTTACATGTGGAAAAAAAAGCTTATCCATTAACTTCAACCATTTACATAGGCTTTTTCTTTTTGTCAATGTTGTAAGCATGGATATGGGCCTTTTCCAGTAAGAACAGAGGGACACAAGAGTAAACAAACCATTCTAACCACCATAAATTCCAGTTCCGTTAGAACATTTGTTTACCTACTGAACTTTAATTGTAGTTGCTTTATAACAAAAATGCCATTTCATAAATTTCCTCTCTTCCTAATGGTGCTTTTTCACAGTATTGTTAAAAAAAAAAAAAAAAGATAACTATTCCCTGTACCACAGCTACTCCAAAGAACAATAATTAATAGTTGGTAGATGACAACTAGTACATATTCAAGATATATTTTAAAGGATGCCAAAGGCTAAGAAGACATGTAGGTACCTATTCTTCATTGCTTCACATCTAAGTACTAGAACACTAAAAGTAATAGAGTAAGAACAGGAAAGAGATAAAGCCTTCCATCACTGAATGGATGTTTTTGAAGACAGAAGTTGGTAAACAGCTCCCTTTATGAAAAAAATCCAACTCTATTTTGTTTACTGTAGCATTCCTAGTGCCTAGACAATGCCTTGGATACAGGGAATGCTTAATACTTGTTGAGTGAGAAAATGAACGTACGGCAATGTAAAAAAGCAAACCATAGTCTTAGAGATATGGTCAATAGGAAAGAGAAATAGAGGCAAAAAGTTGGCCAAGACGCTCCTCAGGGAATGACAGTGAGAAATATTGCTAAGGGGAAATCTCCAAGAGGAGAAGCCATCTGAAAGTTAACTTAAACTTTGTCAATCTGTATTTAGCCAAGGCTAGCATTCCTACGTAAGGAAGCCATTTATAGCAGTTTATCCCAAGTACAACACAACACAAAGGTCTTTTTTTTTTAATAGAAAAAAAAAAGAAATTCTGTCCATGGGGTAAAGGTGGGGAGTGGCAGTCTATGTGGCTACAGTTTTTTTCAGAGATGTTGAGGAAGGTGAAATCCCATAGATGTTGTTTTGACAGCTTTGTTACAATCAGGTCATCTCTGTCACTGCTTTTATGAACCAGAACAAGTGGTCTCCAATGGACTAAAGGACTTTATTTGGGGATATGGGGTTCTCTGAGGAAATGGAAAGGATAGTATTGTGGAGAGAGCAGGGAGTGAACTCAATCACAACAAAATGATCTGGAGTCAAAACTCAGACTAAAGGTATGCAAGTTTAGAGCAATGACTGGGTTTGATACAAGGGATTCAAGGGCTAGTGTGGGGGGTTTTAAAGAAATTCAGATCCCCATTAAAAAAAAAAAAAAACAAAAAACAAAAAAAAAAAACAACCTGTTTGGCCTATGCATTAAGTATGGGTTATTTACTAATTTAGAGGAGGAGTGTGGTGGCTTAAATTCAAATCAAACTGGGTATATTATCCATATATTGCTTTACGTATAGTTCAGAAGCTCAAAGTCAACCCACAATACTGAATGTTTAGTAGTGCCAGTACTCTATGTTTTGTACAATTTATCTAATTTTACCCTAAATTGAGATAATAGAATCTTTATAGATAAAATACTCGAGACTACAGATACTATAAATTTCATAAGGTCATAAAATAGGTAGTCACAATGTGATTTGTATGCATGTGGTCAGAACCCCAAAATAAACCCTTGACAAGTCTATCAATGTTATAATCTCTTTGCATTCATTCAATGTATAAATAGTGCTTACTGGGAGGTTTACCTCCTCAACAGCTCATATATTGTCTGCTCACTTTTCACATTCTTTTGTGCTTCACATCCATCTGGGAACACTTCTCTAAAAATGGCTTCTAAGAATAACCTTCTGCGTGATGGAAATTAGAAGTGCACTTGTTGTGATGAGCACAGGGTGATGTATAGAACTGATGAGTTACTGTATTATACCTTGAAACTAATTTAACTGTAGGTTAACTGGAATTAAAAACTTCTAAGAATAATCCTCTGCTTTGTAACAGTCACAAGGCTAAACCAAAAGGTCAATTTTATATAGCACAATTAAAAGGTTAGGCTTCATTTGTCCCACTATATTTCAACACTTATTTCTTCATATTGTATAGAGTAGCTCCCATCTCTCAAACAAGCTGCATGTTCTATGGTCTAGACAGCTAAAAGACAGTACGATTAAAAAAAAAAAAAAAAAAAAAAAAAAAATGATGATGATGCCATTTGAGGTCAGATGCCAGCATCTAAGTGATACCATGGAAATTAAATCTTAATATGGTGGATTTTTTTCTCCTACATCAATGCCTTATTACAAGAATCAGTTCATCATCAAAACAGGCTGTTGTGAAACAGACTTGGTATCACCACTCTCTGAACAGCTTATCCACTGATTAGCTTTAACTTCCTTTCAAAATGAAAGCCGAGGATATACTGGACTAGCTTGAAAAAATTAAGATGCCATTATTTTCTTGAACTGATACTTTCAGAAAGCTTACTCTGCCAGGTCATCTGTATATGGCCATCACATTTTCTAGATCAAAACCATAATATGCAGAAGATACACTGGTTCGCAACAGGACTGACCATTTTACGTTAGTATTGTCATGGAAATTATCAAGTGCATTATACATGGAATATGTACATAGATGACAGTGAAGAATGAGAGGACCTAAGAGACAAAACACTAACAAATGAAGCACAGAAAACTCAAGATTCTTTTTTAGATCATAAAGGACAACAGATAGGATCCTATACAACAGAATAGTCTGAGTAAATAAATTTTTAAATTATAAAATGTGTAGGAAAGACCATATGTGCTCTGAAGTGACAGGAAAAAGAGCAATGTAATTAAAAGAGCAAGCTTAGTTTTGGGGGGTTTTTTGCTTGTTTTTTGTTTTAGATCTTGTAGTAGCCTGCATAATGGCAACCAAAGATAGGAGGTCCTAATTAGTTCCTGGAACGTGTAATTATCTTTGTTAAAAAAGGTCTTTGTAGAGGTGACCAAGTTAAAGATCTTGAGATGGGCAGGTTATCCTGGATTATCTGGATGGGTCCTAAATACAGTCAGCATCCACAAAAGAGAGGCTGAGGCAAATCAGACACAGAAAGGAAACCAGTACGTTGAAGTAGAGATTGGTTTGGCAAGGAGCCAAGGAATGCCTGTATCCATCAGGAGCTCTAAGAGACCAGAACAGATGCTCCCCTCAAGCCTCTGCAGGGAGTGTGGTCCTGTGACACCGCGATTTCAGCCAGTTCTACTAATTTCAGGTTTCTGACAACCTCCAGAACTAGGAGAGAATTTCTGCTGCCTTCAACTATCAAGTGTATGGCTGTTAGGCCACAAGTAGTATAGCCATGATTGTTTCAATACAGCATAACTGTCTATTCCTCATATACAGGGGAATGTATTCTTCTGTTTATCCAGGTATGTTACAAACAACTTAAGAGGGGCGCCTGGGTGGTTTAGTCTCTTGAGCATCCAACTCTTGATTTGGGGTCTGGTCATGATCTCAGGGTTCTGGGACCAAGCCCCTTGTTGGTCTCTGCACTGGGCATAAAGCCTGCTTGGGATGCTCACTCTCTATCCCTCTCCCCAGCTTGTGTTCTTCTCGCTCTCTCTCAATAAACAAAAACATTTTCACAAATTATTAATAGAAGCAGTATTAAAGGTGATACTGAAATATGCTTTTAAGGAGGTAGACCCCCAAGTAAGTTTTAGAACTATCTGTAAAAATTACAAACAGGTCCTCATCTAGAACAGCTTGTCTATACTTACAGTACAACGATTTTCATCAACATTAGAAATTAACATGTTTTAGAAGGGTGAAAATGTGGAGAATTGCGAAGATTGTTTTTAAACAACCTATTCTAAAGTTGCATTAAAGAAAAATGGAAAGTAGGAAAAGATTGAATTTCTATTGCCTGAGGCCTTGAGAGAACACGTTTTTTAATAATCCTGTTAGAATATCCCAAGGACTTTTGTTAAGGTATTACTTTATATGCTTTTGTTTCAAAGAAAAAAAAAAAAAAAAAAACCAAGCACCTATACATTTTACCTAAACAATCAAAGAATTGTTCAAGATTAAGGTCAACGTAATTTAAAAAAAAAAAAAAAAAAATCAATGTAAATCGATAGAATTTAAAGCAGGTATCAGAAGACAAGTCACACAATTTTCCTTAAAAATTTTTTAAAAATATAATCAAATATGGAATTAAGGATTTAAAAGTTATCATTTAATCACCATTTACAACATGGAAGGATCTAGAGAATATAATGCCACATGAAGCAAGTCCAAGAAAGAGAAACACCGTAGGATTTCACTCATGTGTGGAGTTTAACAAAACGAAGGAGAATGACAACCTTAGGTATGGAGGACAAACCGGTGGTTACCAGAGGGGAGGGAGGGGGATGGGTAAAATAGGTGTAGGGGATTAGGAATACACTCATCGTGATGAGCACAGAGTACAGAACTGTTAAATCACCATATACTAGAAACTAAGAGAACACGATGTTAATTATACTTGAATAGGAGTAGTAGCACCTGGAAATAAAAGTCATTTTTATACTCAATACATCAATTTAGTGTAGTTGACAATTTCTCACCAGCTAAGAGGATTTTGTTTATCAATCGACTGATTGCTATTTTAACATTTTTCCCCAATAGCATAAGCTACTTTGAAGATATACGGGCTTGGGGCAACTGGGTGGCTCCATCAGTTAAATGTCCAACTGCAGCTCAGGTCACGAGCTCGGACTTCATGGGTTCGAGACCCGCATCGGGCTCTGTGCTGACAGCTCAGAGCTTGGAGCCTGCTTCAGATTCTGTGTCTCCCTCTCTCTATCCCTTTCCCATTCCCACTGTGTCTCACTCTTGCACTCTCAAAATAAATGAGAAAAAAATTTAAGACATAAGGCCTTGTCTCTCGTTCACTAATTAGAATATTAGAAGTAAAATACATGCTTCATTTCCTTGGACAATTTCCCAATCCTGTATCATTTTAAGTAGATGGTAATTTTTATTTAAGATTCTCAAAGCACTATACTCTTTAAAAACCTAACTATGCCTTATGATATTTCCGTTGTAAGTATTTCAGGTATGCCTTATAAGAAAGGTCTTTTAAGGATAGTATCCACCTATGGTTTATGACAATGATATTGAGGTACAATTTAAATACAATAAAATCCACCTATTTTTAAGTGTTTCAAGGAAAGTATACACCTGTAAAACCACCACCCTCAGATACACATTTCTCACGCCCCCAAGTTTCATTGTTGCCCCTTCCCAGATCATGTAACCTTCATCCTCAGCCCCTAGGGAATTCCCGATTTGTCACTCTAGACCCGTTTTACCTGGCATTTCATATACACAGAATCATACAATGCATATTCTGGTGTCAGATTTTTTCATTCAATGTTTTTAGGATTTCACCACAGCTGTAGGTTTCATTCCTTTTCTCTTGCGGAGTATTCCATTGTATGGATAGGTGAGTGGATCAACAAATTTTAGTCTATTAATAGACATTTGGGGCTCTTACTATTAATATTCCCTATTCATGGCACAGTGTGATGTATTTTCATGGGGTATACCAGAGATATACTCTAAGTAGGTTTAATTTTGTGAGAAACTGTTTTCTAACATGTTCAGAAGCATTTGTACTTCTGTTTTCACAACCTAAGTGGTGCCTCCCTAACAACACCCCGTATTGTTAATTTTAGCCACTCTATCTGGCATCCATTTGTAGCTCACTGTGGTTTTATTTTTCCTTAATACTAAGGATCTTTTCATGCTCTTATTGGCCTTTTAAAGATCTTCCTTTGTAAGGTCCCCCTGTTCAAATCTTTTGCAGAGCAGGGACTGTAGATTTTGTTGAAAGATCTACACCCACAATCTTACACAGTGCCTGTCCCCTAAGCACTCAAACAGCAACTGAGTGACCGTTGGTATTCCAAAGTATAATCAGATACTCCTAGGACCTCAGTGTCCTCATCGAAGTTAGGGGATAAAGCACCTACAAGAACCAAGTACTGGAAACACCTGAGCAAAGTATGAAAAAGTCAAGTGCGAACAAAATGGCCATATTAAGGAACAGAGCATACTGGACTCTCACTATCCTATGTAGACTTCTGAACTGGAACCACTCTATTTCTAAAAGGACTTTATAGGGGAGGAAACAGGATTACTGTGAAAGCCAGACATCAAACAGTTTTACAACCATCTGTAACCAGCACCCACTTACCTCAATTTTGAAGTAGAGCATTTTTCTCTCAAATGATAGGTGTTTTACAGAGCATGATAAAGATAAATGGTTCTTTCAGTACAGGCCTAAGGTTTAAAACTCAGTTATTTTTAAAAACACTAAAAATCCTTCTTTGGTGAGAAGGGCCTATCAATAGGCAAAAGGGGATAGAGTAAATATCACAGTAACTACACATTCTTTTTTTTAAGTTTATTTGTTGGCAGGGGGAGGTGAAATTCCAAGCAAGCTCCACACTGTCGACGCAGAGCCTGATGCAGGGCTTGAACCCACGAATCACGAGATCATGACCGGAGCTGAAACCAAGAGTCAGATACTCTACCAACTGAGTCACTCAGGTGCCCCAATTACAAACCTTAAAAAAAAAAAAAAAAAAAAAGTGAGCCATTATTGCCTTCAATTCAGCTTTAACAGCATGCTTTAAGAGAACCAGAATTTGTTAGCAGCGTGATGGAATAGAAGGAATCCTGGAATATGTGGGCACTAGCACCAATTTCTGCATCAGTGGTTTGGGGGCAGTGACAGAAACAGATTCCCCAGCACTCAAAAGGGAAGGGAGTGCATCAGAGACTTCTAGAATCTCCAGGAGGTTTGCAGGAAACAAGGCAATTCTAGACCTACAAGTCTGAAAGCTTAATTCCCAGCAGATCAAGTCTCATTAAGACACACCTCTGTTAAGGGTGAGCAACATGCCCCCAGCAGGTCCATTCACCTTCTAAAAAGGGCACCTCTAACTGCCCATGCTTTAGGGGTCACACTCACCCAAGACCAGGGGTCCGTGGGCCCCTCATTACCATTCTAGATGCCTGTATCTAGGGTATTCATGTGTTGTCAGGAAAGGAAAAAAGTCCACAGGGGTCAGGGACCAACTACTCTCCACTAGTGACCTTAGAAGTTAAATCGCCCAACCTAGAAAACTCCACTCAGAATGGACACTCCTCCCTATTGAAAGGATTCCTAAGAGGCTCTAACAATGCAATATATGTGCCTAAGTGTTTTCAAAGTCATAAGGCACCTAGAAAATATTAACATTTCATCACAAGAATATTAAAGGGGAAAGCTGTGAAAACACATAGCAGATGCAAAGCTGAGGAAAATACAACTAAAAAGCACTCATAAAAGGTTTAACATTGGAGCCTTTATAGGTTTTGCTCATCCTAATACACCCTCCGCTTCCTAGGGCAATTTTTCTTCCAGAATAACTTGCAGGACTAATAAACAAAAAGCCTTACTGATGGGATTGAATCATTATGGTAGGAATATCTGGATCTTGGCTTATTCCGAAGAGACTTCCATTAAAGGCCATTTCCCCCGCCCCAAGGGCCCAGAGATCAAATGACTGTTCAGAGGTTTCAAAATTGATAAATTTATTAAGATGTACAGAATACACCCTATTTTCCCATGGTGTTGTCTTCAAATTGGTTTGCTTCTTTTGGTCTGAGGAATATAGTTCTGAGATAATTTGACAAGGTAAAGGAACAAAGTCAGGAATCAAGCCAGTTCATTTCTTTTGACTAAATCTTAATGCACTTAGATTTTTACGATTAAGTAATATTGAAAGGAATGAAAACATTCACAAGAGATTTGTAAACAGGGATACAGGTCACAAAATAGGTGTCCTGAAGAAGTCTAATGTAACATGAATGTCCTTAAGGCCATTGAGCTGTATACTTAAAAACAGTAAAATGGTGGGGCACCTGGGTGGCTCAGTCAGTTAAGCATCTGACTTCAGCTCAGGTCATGATCTCCCAGTTCTTGAGTTCAAGTCCTGCACTGGGCTCTCTACTAACAGCAGGTCCTTCAGGTCCTGTGTCCCACTCTCCTTCTGCCCCTCCCCCTGCTTGTGCACGTGCTCTCTTGCTCTCAAAACTAAGCTTAAGAAAATGGTAGGGGCACCTGGGTGGCTCAGTCGGTTGAGCGCCGACTTCGGCTCAGGTCACGATCTCGTGGTCCGTGAGTTCGAGCCCCGCATCGGGCCCCTGTGCTGACAGCTCAGAGCCCAGAGCCTGTTTCACACTCTGTGTCTCCCTTTCTCTGACCCTCCCCCATTCATGCTCTGTCTCTCTGTCTCAAAAATAAATTAAAAAAAAAAACGTTTAAAAAAAAAAAAAGAAAATGGTAAAATGGCAACATGTCAATTTTACAGTAAAAAATTGAAATACACTATTAAAATGTTCCAACAAATAGAATTTGGCTTATCTCCTTCCCATAATACAAGTTCAACTAATTATTTCTGTTCCATAAGTCACAAAGACAACTACACTCCTATCTTAGTTCAGATGCATATATTGGGTATAATTCTGACACTCTCAAGCTTCAGTGGTTCATTTGATGAAGTCTAAATCCATTCTATCAAATCATGAAGGTCATTAGTAGTCAACCAATCATAGACCAATTGGTTGGTTATATACTAAACATTTAAAGTATTCTACTGCACCTTGTTTTAAATAAAAATTCTCATTGTTTCCTTGTTAAAAATATTCATAAACATTAGCTGTTCTCTTTCCCATTACTCATCATAAGGAGGAGAGAACAATAGGGATCGGAGACATCGTGGGGTGGGTGGTGTGGGTGCAAAGCCTGGTAAGGCGGGGACAGGAAGAGAAGAGATTTAAAAAAAAAAAAAAATCCAAAGGAAAACACGGAGGACAAAATGCTGCAGAGACTTGCTCTATGGACCATTTACTCCCCCCAAGAGCATCTTACTTGTGACCAAGTTCATCTTCTATAAAACCCCTCCATTCTTTCAGGATGAGGTTCAGAGCTAGTATATGTGTAAAGCACCTACTTTAGAGGCAACAATGGACCAGTTATCACAGTGCTAGGATAGTAAGACCACCAACTTATGAAAGAACCAGGACTATTCAAACATCATACTGAAAGGGAAACATGAACAATCCAATCTTAGATGTGGAAGGACAAGGTGACAGGTCATTGATACAATTAAGTAGATGCAGCAAGCAATGCCCCAGTCATGTCATCTTTCAGGCAATGGTTTTCTACCCTCTTGACTCACGATCCTTCTGCCTTGGAGACTCCTCAAGCTCTTTTCACTACTGACCTAGTACCAAGGCCATGGACTCCTTGACCACAAGCCCAGTTTCCCAAGGAATCCAAATAGACACTTTCTGAAAACCTGTGGTTTCACCAAATATAGTTCAAAAATCTCTGCTCCCTTATACAGCACAAACACGATCTGTTTTTTCCTAGTAGTATACCTCCAAAGATTTCAAAAGGAGCTAAAAACATTTCCACCATCAAATTAAAAAAGGGACTCTAAATGAGACACATTTGGCTGAACCCCTGTCATACTGCTATGCTTGGTTTCTTAGAAACAGTTAGCTTTCGGAAATTATTCAGCTGATAATTAACACACTGATATATATTTTCCAGTATCTTTATAAACCTTCCAGATAATTGTTTATTATAGTAACTCAGATACTTTTGTGTTAACTGGAGATTTAAGAATTTTTAAACCTTTGACTTTATCAGCACATCCCCCCCCCCCCCCCCCCCCGCAAGACAGGGGACCTCTGAAGTGCCCCCCCCATGCATATTACACATCAAGATGTAGTATCGACCATGTAAAACCTGCAGTCTTATTCTCGGCCCAGGAAACTGACCAAGTATATTCCATGACGATCCCCTATTCAGTCGATTACTCAGTCTCGTTCAGTTCCTGGCATTTTTCAGTCTGCCACCGTTTGCTCACCAAAGCAAAAACTCCAGAGTAAACCTCCATTTCCCTGCTGTGAGCCACTTGCTTTCATTAACATTAAATCCCGTCTCATGTTTGTAGCAGATTTTCCCTTTGACAGATAACACTAAGAACATTAGACATAAACAGGAAAGATTCAGTCAAAATGGCCAGAAAAAAAATCCTTAACTTTTTTTTTTTTAAGGCACTACCCTTTAAGAACCAAATCCAAATTTGCCTGTTTTGTTTAAGATTTATCCTTTGGAGACTATTTGGGAATGTGACCAGAATCCAGGAGAAGCCAACTCTCCATCGACACAATGAAGAAACCTGGCATTCTCTAAGAAACAATACCTTTGTTTTCTAGGTAATTTATGGTCTGCATTCTGGAAGCCTGTTTTGTAGAGAAGTAAGGCCCGGCACCATGAAAGCAGGTTAAGTTTGTTTTGTCTCAATATTTATGCTCATTACTTAAATTGTGTGGACAGCAAACAGTTTGATATTCTAGACACAGAAGACTATGTACACTCTACCTTTTTGGGCTCATGAAATTTCACACTCAAGAAATCTAGAAGGATGATCCAAACTATTAACAAAGAGGTGACAGTTTCACCTAATGTACTTAATAATGTTCCTCTACTAGATCTGACAGTTTCTTCCTAAGTCTTAGCCCCAACCCTCATTTTCAGAACTCAGAAGTAGGATTTTCTTAACTAGGCTAGTTATTCAAGTATCAACCCAGACTTCCCGTAGCTAACCTCCTTCCTTCATCCGCTTTTCCTCCAAATCCAGGAATGTTTCCACCTCTTCTGGGACAAGGTGACAAAAGGGGTTGAATGAAGCCAGACTGGCCTACTTTCCAGACCTGGGTTACTCCCCACTGCAGAGAGCACAGCTTGATAATTTCCCAACTTTCCAGGTCTGCCCGTGGGCTTCTAATCACAGCTGAAGTCATTTGCATTCTTAAGGAGGCCTTCTACACTGCCCTCAACTTTACAAGCTCATGAGCAGGTGGTTCCATACACAGCATTCTGGGCAATGAGACCTCTCCAGGATTTTATTCCCCGATTCAGCAACCCTAAGTTAGGACTTACATTTGCGTGTTTATACTGCCCAAGACAAGACCATCTTGTATCTTAGGGCAAACCATCTACCAACTCTTTTAAGATCTGGGTTCAAATTCATTTTCTCTTCTCTACAACTCTGCAGGAAATTCATTTAGATGGCACTCATGTCAAAGCACTACTAGAGGTCAGATAAATTAGACCAGTGCTCTTCCTCTGGTAAGCCAAAGACATCAAATATACAAGACCGGTTCAATAAGGTGGGACGTCGTTATTTCCAGTATCACTGATCATGACAGTTCCCCTGGTGCTCTTATTCTTAGAGTCCATCTTTTTGCATAGCTGGATACATCCCTCCAGCCTGCTCTACAACTTTCTCACAGGTGCCCTTCTCTTCTGTCATCCCCTCCTATGTGAGATCATTTCTATCAGGACACAAACATACTGCAGTACCATCCAAAAAATACTGTCACTACATATCCCCTCCGGGCACCCATCCCATTTCTCTGCTTTTCTGCATTAAACTTCTCCAAATACCAAGTACACACGCTATTTCCATTACCTCACCTCATTCCTCAACCTACTCCAGTCTGGCTTTGGTTCCTGTTACTACAATGAAACAGCTTAGCAAATACAGTAGGAATCGAAATTGCTAAATACAGTAGGATATTAAGTGTCCTCATTTTTCTTGACATTCAATCCTCTTGGTGACTTTCTTCCTGAAGGACCCTCCTCTCTAGGCCTCTGTGACATGATTACCTATGTACGTCTCTAGGTCTTTCTTGGTTTCCGTCAATGACCCTTCTGCTAAATAAATCCAGAGTTATTTTAATATTTTATTTTTGAGAGAGAGACAGTACAAGTGGGGGAGGGGCAGAGAGAAAGGGAGACAGAATCCGAAGCAGGCTTCAGGCTCCCAGATATCAGCACAGAGCTCGACACGGGGCTAGAACCCGTGAACCACGAGATCATGGCCTGACCCAAAGTTGGACACTTAACCGACTGAGCCACCCAGGCGCCCCCACAGGGCTTTTTCTTAAACCCCCTTCTCTCCCCAAGCACTGCCATCTTAATTAACATCATTCGTTCCCAGAGTTTTAACACCATCTATCAACTGGTAACATGTAAATGATCTTTAAGTCCGGCCTCGCCTCTAGACTCCAGTCACATAGAATCAAGTTGATACAATCTCACAATCTGCAAGGTAAAAACTGGACTTCTGACTTTCCTCCAAAAGCCTGTTTGTCTCCACGTCTTCAAGATATCTGTGAAGATAACCATCCACCCAATTGCCCAAGACAGAAACCATTCTCGATTTGTCAGACTCTCATTACGCTCACATGTGTCCAAGCTGCAGCTCCCCAACTGCTCCTTCCACCAGAATACATTAGAAAGTCGATTTCTTCCCATCACCACTGCCACCAACCTGGTTCAGGCCATGAGCATTTCTTCCCATGTTTCCCCACAACTGCCGCTCACTTCCTCCCTTTGTCCTTCTTAACTCTACTCGACAAACCATCCCAGCAAAGAATTTAGGAAGATCTATCCACTCACATCATTTCCCTGCTCAGAACTCTTCAATGTTTTCCCACCATGCTTAGAATAAAACCCAGACTTCTCTTTGACCCACAGGAGGTTACATATCTGGCCCTATGTCCCACCCTCACCCCCAACTTTACCTTCTAGCACTCTATACCCCATTCCCTGGCTGCAGCCTACTCGTATTGTAGTCTCTCGAACACAGCACACTCCTGTTTAAGAGACTGTTCTCTCCACCTAGAATGCCATTCCCCAAACGTGACTGTCCTCCACCTAAAATTCATAGCAACTTAAATGTTGCCTTTTCCGGGAGACTTTTCCTGACCTTCCTCCCACATCATTCCCTTTGTGCCAGTTACTTTTTCCCCTGCATTTCACATTTCACACTTCAGTTTCCATCTATTGCTTTATAGGCTGCATTTCCCACTAGACGGTGACCTGCACAAGAACGGGGATGAACCCAGCACCGGGGATGCTGCATAGCACTTTATAAACAATCAACAGACACTTGTTTAATGACTTCGCTTTTAAGACTGGGAGAAACGACCCACCTACACCAGTGAGAGCAGTCAGCTCTCCAGCCCTGCCAACGCTTTCAGGTTTTTTGTTGTTTTTTTTTTTAATTGCAGTCTTTCGCAGATTGTGGTCTTCCTTGGCCCTGGGGTCTTTCGCAGATTACCTAATTTATCTTCCCCTAGAATATTTTCAAAGTAAGAATTAGTTAGCAAACTGCACATAACAAGAAACAGGAGCAGGGGCACCTGGGTGGCTCCAATAGTTGAGCATCTGACTTCAGCTCAGGTCATGATCTCACGGTTCAGGAGTTTGAGCCCTGCATCAGATCTTCTGTCTCTCTTTCTCTGCCCCTCCCCTACCTGCTCGTTCGAGAAAATAAGTCTCAAAAACAAACAAAAAAAAAAAAAAAAGAAAAGAAGAGCAAGCAAGCAGAGGAGCAAAAGTCGCTTGCTCAGGGCGATGCAGAGTATCAGCGGTGGAATTCAAATCTGACTCCAACTCCAGACATTTGGAAGCCCTTTGATTAACCCCGAGCTGGCTTCATGGGTGTGAGATTCATTTAGCCACACAGGGCCCCATGCTTTTTTAATACCCTGGAATTACCGTCTTGAAATCTTAAGGTTTCTGAACAGGGGCTTGGCATTTTGCCGGGCCCCACAAATTATGCACCCGGGCTGGATTCTACAACAGGTTTGGTTGTGAAGAACTTCCTCAATTTATTCCTAGTATTTCCGATTTATTCCTGGCATTTTCTTACACAGCAGAATTTTGGATTTCAGTAAACAGAGTGATTTACCACTGTATTCACAGCTGTAAGGCATTTAATAGTGTTGAGGAAAAAAAATTTCCAGACCCAGTCCCAGAGATAGCTATTTTTTTTCTACCGTCTTCAGGCCTGTCTGCTTATCTCCTTTTTATACGGCGGTAAGTCTGAGCTCATTCTTGAATAAAATATTACCTTCCCACCTTTACTCTTTCTAATCCCATGAAACTAGACTATTTTCAAAATTCTTAGCCTAGAACCCAATCAAAGGCTTTTGGGGTAGCCCATTATTCACAAATTCACTAAAACCACCAACAACCAAACTGAACAAACAATACCTTAGAGCAATAACGCTGCCTTACACGCTCTATTATTTTTCTGAACCAGTTTTCAATCTATCCCATACCGCGGAGTTTTCCATATGCCATTAATGAAAGAGATGTCACTTGCCTGTCCTGTAGCCTCCCGCGTCTTACTCTGATAATCCTTAAAAGCCAGGGGTCCTCCAAGGAGAATACCTAGAGCAACAGCAGCACCCAAAAAACACGCTTGAAATACACCTTCTCAAACACTACCTCAGATCTATTTATTTAGAAACACTGGAAGGTGGGGCCCACGGGAAGACAGGGCTCATGGGAAGACGGGGCCCACGTGCGGATGGGGCCCACGGGAGGGTGGTTTAGCAGGCCCTTCAGATGATTCCAATATTATGCTAATGCAGAGGCCCACCATCCCAGGTGAATGTTGTTAAGAGAGTCATTTCAAGTGTGAGTGAGGGTCTTTTCAAACTTTAGTTTCCTCAGCCTTGCCACAGGCATAGAACGTCCACAGGCTTAGCATAACCAGTCCAGTCGTCTGTCTTTTTCACCTCTACCCAGGCGTTCAGACAGCCAGCAGCTTTGGGAAACTTTCTGTAATGCAGTGGCTGTTTCAAATCAGTTACACATTTTGATGAACGGTTTTACTCTCAGAATTCATAGATCGGTGGTGGGTCTGTTTATCTCACTGATACATCACCACAGACCATGACAAATTTGATCTAAAACGACTTGTTCTGATGCTTCTGGCATATTTCAGCAGCCAAACTGCAACCGAATTAAGCCTAGAAGGCTTGCTTCATGAAAAACACAAAATATACACAAAACAAAAAAATATTCTCTTGTGGCTCCTTTTAAGCCTTGAGCCCCTATCGAATACATTATAACCATCAAGTTGCCCCAGGTTTTAATAATTAGCTTCTTGACTTCACTTAATATAAAGAATGTTCTGAAGCAAAATTCATAAACTCTTTTGTCAGCACCTACCATGTGCATGGCACTGTACTTCCCTGGTTAATCACGGTTTCACCCTGACTGGAGGGAAAGGATGAAAACGTGAGAAAGTACTTTGACTAACTGTGCATCTTCACTATCTTCGCAACTCATTCCTCCCAAACTTTCTTTTACATTCTTCAGAGGGATAAGAGTAAATTTTTCTTTCCTAATAACTCATCTGTCAACCTTTGCTCCGTATTTCAGGAAAGTGATTGGTGAAGAGAAAAAAAAGAATAAAAGAAAAGAATTGCCCCACTTTTATTTTATTCCCTTCATTTTTTAACAGCACAGAATATAGTGCCAAACAGCCTGATTTCAAACCCAAACTCTAGGGCATTGAGCAAATCACTTAAGATCTCTGTGCCTTCATTTCCTCATCTGTAAAACGGTTGCAGTGAGGTTACTATATACGGAAGAAATGATTCAATATATGTAAGCTTCATGGTGCAGTTTCTGGCATAGAAAGTTTAATATGTATAACCATTAACCTTCCCACATCACTGTTCTTTGCAGTTTAAGCTACAAATCCACACTGACCTTTATCCAAGAGCCTAAGCCCAAGAGCCCATGTCATCCTGCCCCCAACAAAACATCTTGCTGTCCCACTCTTGATTTTCTACAATGCTTAACAGTATCTCCTGTAAGGCCTAAAATTGTAACTTCCTGTGTCATTCTCCAGGCATTACATGTCCCCCATTTCATGGTGTACATGGAACATTGTGGACATAGGTTTGGGGTTGGATAGACCCAGGTTCAAATGTTTATCTTCTTCCCCTCTCCTCCTGGCTTACTCTGCTCCAGTGTCTTTCGTCTTCTTATGCCTCAAATACTTCTCTACTTCAGCGTACTTGTTCTCTCTGCCTGGAACATTCTTCTCCAGTTATCTCCATGGCTTTTCCCCTACTCCTTTCTGGCATCTAATAGCACCAATCAGAAAGGCTTTCCCTGTGGCTAAAATAGTGCCCCCTCTCATTGTGGACCCTCCCATCTTGCTTTGTTTTTCCTCACAGGACTTATAATCACCAGACATTTTATTATATGTTTATTGGCTTGCTTGTGTGTCTTCTGTCAGCCCTCCCTCGCATTTGAGCTCCAGGAGGGCTGGAATTTGGTAAAATGGAAATAATCCTTACCAACTCAGGTTGTGGTGAGGATTGAATGAGAATAACATGTATAAAATATAAAACCTTTATAAATATAAAAACGGTCTCACAAAATGTTGAGCATACAGCAAGTGTTCATTTTGTCTCTCCTCATGATGACAAATGGAGGGGGTCGGCACGTTTTTCTTCTCTTATGATTCCCCACAACCATCCCCTTACTTAGTGTCCCTGACACCTGAGAAGAATCAATGAAACCTGTTCAATGTTACGGCCATCATTTAGCTTTGCAGCAAAACGTCAGCACATCCTCATTAGATTTTCAATATACTTGGCTGTGAAAATATGGGCATATACTTCCTCGTGTACACAGAGTAAGATTCACCAGGAGTGCTTGTCAAAAGGGATGTTTTAATTAAATGATTTTTCTAGTCACTCATCAACTTATTTTCTTTTACCCATTGTTACTGAACATCTCTCTCCCTGCGCTTAATGCACTTCCTGCCTTAGGAAGTAGGAAATATGGAAGAGGAATCCATCTTTCTTTTACGACTGAGTACATCTTGGAGCAGTCATTGTTAAGGACACCGGTTCCCACTTGATATAACTGAAGATACTGAAGACACAGCATGTCGGCCCCACCTTATTCTGACCCCAAGACAAACCTAGGTAATCGCTCTCTCAAGTTAAACCCTCAACAGAAGCTCTTATCTATGTCTTGTCACATTTCTAACGATAAATTGCACATGCACACACACCCGCACACACAATAAGAGCCTATTTAACAAGGGTTCTATGCTCATGTTTCAACTGAATTTGAAGTTTCGTAGATCTATCTAGTTTGGATGGGCATCACATAACTAAATAACCAGAGTTTAAAACTTGGCGATATAAGTAAAAAATTCAACGCATTAAAAACAATAAAGAAAATGGTTTTACGATTATGTCAGTACAAACATATTGCCCTATTCTCACCCAACAACAGTGACAGAAGTAGCATGAAAAACAAATCCCTGTGTTTTGGTTTTTTTTTTCCACTCAATAGTTTATTCCTGGAAGTTTATTAAGCTTGTTTGCAGAGCTGCTAACAATACTGTTTAATTGTTTTCACTATTTCTTACTGCTATTAGTCTCACTATCCATAGTGACCATTAAGCCACGCTCAAGAACAAATCACTTCTGTGAGCGCAAGGATATGTCCATAAATTTGTTTATGCTCCTTTAGTGATCTTACCTCTAACTCACACGTCAGCAGAGTATTGAAAAAAAATTAAAGAGTGGTTGCATCTGAATTCTATCCCTACCGCTTCCTAGCTACCCTGGTTAAAACGAACTCGGCTTCTCTGAAATTCAGTTTCTTTTTCTGTGTTTCAGGCATCTGAATAAAACTTCCCTCAGAAAGGTGTCAAGGGGCACCTGGATGGTTCAGTCAGTTAAGCATCCAACTGTTGATTTCACCTCAGGTCATGATCTCAGGGTCGTGAGATTGAGCCCCAAGATAGGCTCCATGCTGAGTGTGGAGCCCGCTTGGGATTCTCTCTCTCCCTCTCTCTCTCTCTCTCTCTTTGCCTCTCGGCCCCTCCCCCCCTTCTAAATAAATAAACATTAAAATAGAAAAAGAAAGAAAGATGTCAAGAAGATTGCGTAAGTGATCATTGTAAGTGCCTGGTATTTAAAAATACCAAATTAACGCTTGCTGTCCTCTCCTTTTCATCTTCTTTCTATCAAGGGTATGAAACAGCTAAACCTAGAGCACTTTTACTATGCTATTTCACTGACTCCACACACAAGTATTAAAGTTCCATAACATGCCAGGCACTGAGCAAGATTTGGGACCACCCAGACAAGCACAATGCAATTCTTAGCCTAAAGGAGATCCTAAATGAAAGGACTAGATTATACTTTAATCACATCTAAGGTTATGTTTGATAATCATACATTTTCCCTGGGAAGAAGAAATAATACCCAGCCTTCCAAAGATTCTACAATGTGTATGATTCACAAACTATGCAGTAATACAATATCCTGTGAATTACCTCACTGCTGAGATCAATACAGGACTGTGATGGTATCACACCAGCCTACTTGTCTGTCTCCATCAGTGGACCCAAAGGCACCAATCATACAAGGCACAGTATGGTCTCTCTCTCTCTCTCTCTCTCTCTCTCACACACACACACACACACACACACACACACGTTTCCCTCCTTCAATTGTACTTAACAGGTAATGAGATAAAAGTAGGACTTAGCCATTATTTACTGCTGGTTTCTTCTGCTGCATTCATTTTCCATAGTCTATTTATTTGGAATATGTGGTCTTCACAACAGGAATTAAGTTTTAGTTACTGTTACCAGTGCATTCTATAGTTACATCCACTACCTTGGTGCACATTTTAAACAATGAGCTCTTTTTGTAGCTATAGCCCAAATCATTCCCACTTTGTCCTAGGCTCTGGCAATTTGAGTTATTATTATTTTATCTTTTAAAGGAAACTAATTTTGCAAATCCCTATCAAACATACACCAGCATTCTTCACAGAGCTAGAACAAACAATCCTAAAATTTGTATGGAACCAGAAAAGACCCCAAAGAGCCAAAGCAATCTTGAAAAAGAAAATCAAAGCAGGAAGCATCACAATCCTGGACTTCAAGCTGTATTACAAAGCTATAATCATCAAGACAATATGGTACTGGTTCAAAAACAGACACTCAGATGAATGGAACAGAATAGAGAACCCAGAAATGGACCCACAAACCTATCTAATCTATGCCAACTAATCTTTGACAAAGCAGGAAAGAATATCCAATGGAATAAAGACAGTCTCTTCAGCAAATGGTTCTGGGAAAACTGGACAGCGGCATGCAGAAAAATGAACTTGGACCACTTTCTTACACCAGACACAAAAATAAACTCAAAATGGATGAAAGATCTAAATGTAAGGCAGGAAGCCATCAAAATCCTCGTGGAGAAAGCAAGCAGAAACCTCTTTGACCTTGGTGACAGCAACTTCTTACTCAACAGTCTCTGGAGACAAGGGAAACCAAAGCAAAAATGAACTACTGGGACCTCATCAAAATAAAAATCTTCTGCATAGTGAAGGAAACAATCAACAAAACTAAAGGGCAACCCACGGAATGGGAGAAGATATTCGCAAATGACGTATCAGATAAAGGGTTAGTATCCAAAATCTACAAAGAACTTCTCAAACTCAACACCCCAAAAACAAATAATCCAAAGAAATGGGTAAAAGACATGAATAGACACTTCTCCAAAGAAGACATCCAGATGGCTAACCAACACATGAAAAAATGCTCCACATCACTCATTATCAGGGAAATGCAAATCAAAACCACAAAGAGATACCACCTCACACCTGTCAAAATGGCAAACATCAACAACTCAGGCAACAACAAATGTTGGCGAGGATGCAGAGAAAGAGGATCTCTTTTGCACTGCTGGTGGGAACAGTCTGGAAACCAGTATGGAGTTTCCTCAAACAATCAAAAATAGAACTGCCCTACAACCCAGCAGTTGCACTACTAGAAATTTATCTAAGGGATACAGGTATGCTGTTTCGAAGGGGCACATGCATCCCAATGTTTATAGCAGGACTATATCGACAATAACCAAAGTATGGAAAGAGCCCAAATGTCCATCGACAGATGAATGGATAAAGAAGATGTATACATATATACGTATATATACCACATCTTCTTTATATGTGATATATATATATACATATGTGTATACGGCAGATGAAATCTTTCCATCTGCAACTACGTGGATGGAACTAGAGGGTATTATGCTAAGCAAAATTAGTCAGTCAGAGAAAGACAAATATTATATGACTTCACTCATGAGGAATTTAAGATACGAAACAGATGCACATAAGGGAAGGGAAGCAAAAATAATATAAAAACAGGGAGAGGGACAAAACATGAGACTCTTAAATATAGAGAACAAACAAAGAGTTGTTGGAGGGGTTACAGGAGGGAAGGATGGGCTAAATGGGTAAGGGGCATTAAGCAATCTACTACTGAAATCATTGCTGTAGTATATGCTAACTAACTTAGATGTAAATTTAAAAAATGAATTAATTAATTTAAAAAAATAATAAATAAAACTAATTTCATTTAGTGCTGGGGTAACTAATTTAAGTGCTCAAAAATTCATGTTTCTTTCCCTCATCATGACTACCAATAACTCAGAAAAAAGGAAAGAAATTTTTTTTCTTTCCAAATTCTTAAATTCCAGCTAGCTTAACATACAGTGGAAAGCAATTTTAAAGTTCATTGTTGTGTTCAAAATGTGTCTTTACATGGAGACAACTTAGTGATATAAAGTCAAAATGAATGGAAACAGTACTCTGAAATGAACACCTACTCTGGGCGAATCTGTCAGGCTCGATTCTGCTACTATCCCTCAATGATTCCTGAAAGGGCTTCTGTTTTGACAGACTTTATAAAGACAACAACAAAAACATTAAATGAATAGAGTTTACACCCCAATTACCTTATACTTGATTACCTATACACATTGTAATAGCTAATAACAATAATAATAGCAAAAATAACACCACATAGCTATAACCATGGTAAAGCCCTGAGTCACAAATGGTAAAGGGAAATGTCTCTATCTTGAGTCAAGATCCAGATCTTCTCTTCATCTTGGCCCTTCTGCCTTGCTATGGACCTAGTCTTCAGCTTTCTCTGAAGAAAAGCATGTTCCATGCTTCCCTGATACTTTTTTTGCAGACACCAGTAATCAATCACAGAATTTCTGAGCTTTCAATATCCAACCATGTGCGTAGAGTGTCCATCAGTTGTATATCTACAAATACATGTTTATTTTTCCCTATCTCTGAACATGTGCTAGAATCTCAAGCTCAAAACATTCCCCAGATGTACAAATGACTGCTATCGATACTTAACCCAAGAATACCAGCCATAAATGCTATAGTCAGGATGATTTTTCTCTCTCTCTTTCTCTCCCTCTCTTTTGACAGGGAGATAGCAGCTCCAGTCCTGAATGCTTCTCACTCCCTAATTCTCTGCTCTCCCAATTTAGAGGCTCTCAGTGCACCTTGGAAATTTCCCAGTTGCACCAGAGAATGTCTTCTGTCCTCTGTGACAAATGTTCCTGAGAAAACAACCTGCTTAGTGCTTCTCTGAAGTTTTATAGTTTAATTGTTCATTGCCTAATTTGATATTGCTCAGGCAATCACTGTCCAGTGTTCTAGAAAATTATTACCACACTATTGTTTTCAAGATATATACTATTTCTCTTCATATAACTGCTTCTTCAGTTGTATTTTCCAGTAATTTTGTTTTTCACATCATAATTTGTTTTGTTTTATAGGGATATTATATGATATAAATGTACCAAAATAACACATTGTACACCTGAAACATATACAATGTTAAGTTCCATCCAATACATTTTAATTAAAAAAAAGGCATGATCTTAAAAAGAAAAAATCAACTTCTCATCTTATTTAACCTTAGCATTTGAAGACATTCCCTATTGCTATGTCCCCACTTGGTGCTAATTATTCATCCTCCTTTTTTTCTATACACAGTAATTTATAATAATTATCTATAGTTATAATGATTGTCTATTAAGTAAAGGAGACAAACACTTACATGAAAAAACCAGATGTCTTCAAATAATACTAAAAAAAAAAAAAAAAACAGTAAGAGCCCTATTTAAAAATTGTAGTTGTAATTCAAACTTTTAAGTTAAGGTTACTTTCATTCATTAAGATGAAAAACCTCAATAAAACATTTACAAATTAGTAAAAATTGCTGTTTGGCACATCTATATAGAAAATATTAAATAAGAATACACTGGGGCACTTGGGTGGCTCACTGAGTTAAGCATTCAACTCTTGATTTCAGCTCAGGTAATGATCCCAAGGTTATCGGATAGAGTCTACATCAGGCTCCACACTGTCAGCATGGATTCTCTCTTTGGGAAAATATATATATCTTCCCAAATTATATATTGGGAAGATATATATATTTCTCAAATTATTTTATCTGGAAATCTTCAATACAGTGAATCGGAGACTGAAAATTCCATCATGTGTTTATGGGTTCAATCAATTGATTTTCTCACTCTGATTGGTCTTACCAAGCTTTTTAGTAGGATAATAATAAAATTAAGGCAATTTTAATATACTTATAATATGAATAATTGTTATATCATTTACTTATAATTGCCAACTATATACTTAATATGCTTCTATCATGTTAGGCACCAAATTATAATTTCATCCCTCCCACCATCATAAGACTTCCAGAAGTTTTACTCACATTTCTTTCTCCTGTAGCACTGGAGGTTTTATACAGAGTGGGTGCTTATTCAAATGTATGTCAAAACACATCATTCACATTCCCACATCTACTGAATATCCACTGGTGGGAAAGATAATTTCCACATCTACAGTCATCACTATGAACTCAATACTCAGAAAACAAAAGATTGTAAGTTTTGGTTTGCAGGATGAATCTGGAGATGGAATGTTCAGCATCATGACTGTAGCTAACAATACCGTATGACATATTTAAAATTTGCTTAAAAGAGTAGATCTCTCAGGGCCCCTGGGTGGCTCAGCCAGTTGGGCATCCAACTCTTGACTTTGGCTCAGATCATGATCCCAGAGTTGTGGGAGGGATTGAGCCCTACATTGGACTCTGCACTGAATGCAGAGCCTGATTCAGATTCTCTCTCTCTCTCTCTCTCTCCAATAAAAATAAAAAATAATAATAATAGCGTAGATCTCAACTGTTCTCACCACACACAAAAAAAGTGGTAACTATGGAAGGTGATAGACATGTTAATTAGCTTGATTGTGATAATCATTTCACAATGTATACTATATCAAAACATCATGTTGTACACCTTAGATATATATAATTTTTGTTATTTATAGCTCATAAAGCTGGAAAGGAAGGGGAAAAAAAGAGTACAGTGAATCTTCATCTATTTTGTTCTTTTGTTGCCCACAGAACCTCATTCCAAAGGGATGAGCATTTACCATGAATTTAAAGTCACCTTAGAGAGGGTCTTTCACCACCACTTTGCAATTTTGTCCAGTACAGATTTAACAAACCAAATAGTAATATCTCAATGCCTGTGATACACAAAATATTGGCCTCCCAACGAGGTCCACATCCTAATCCCCAGAACTCATGAATATGTTACTTTACTTGGCAAAAAGGAATTAATGTTGTAGATGGAATTAAATTTGTCAATTACCTAACCTTAAAGTGAAGAGATTTTTCTCAATTATCCAGGTAGATCCAGTGTAATCATGAGTCATTAAAAGTGGAAGAGGGACACAGAAGAGAGGGTCAGAGAAAGCAATGTAATGATAGAAGTAGGATCAATGAGATGCAACTGTACTCACTTTAAAGAAAGAAGGGCAGGAGACAAGAAATTGGAGTATCTTCCAGTAGCTAGAAGAGGCAAATTAATGGATTCTCCCTTAGAGACTACAGTAGTGAACACAGCCTTGCCAACACTTTTTATTTTAGTCTAGTGAAACCCGCATCAGACTTCTAAACTATAGAACTGTATGGTAATAAATTCATATTGCTGTGAACCACTAAATTTGTGATAATTTCTATGGCAGTAGTAGAAAACTAACACAATGCCCAGGATTTTTTTCTTTTAGTCCTAAAGTAAAAACTTTAATACAGCAATAGTTTGACAATATATTTTACACATTCAATTTCTTAATGACAGTTTAATTGGCCTCTACAATAAACAGATCATATATTTTCTGATAGTTAAGTGAACACAATGACCCAATTAAAATCTAAGGCCTGAAAGTAAACCTACAGATCAATGCCACTACATAATTCCTATTATTATTTGTTCAAGTTTTAAAAAACTATCTCTCTCAAGCATTTATCTTGACTTTACTGTATGAACTATAACTCAGAACAAGTGAATAGTTGATGATGGGTGTTCCTACTTCCAGAAATATTTCAGCTATTAAATGATAAAGGAAAGACAGAATTGTAATACCACCATTTGCAATCCCCTAATGAAGCAATGGATCTTAGCCAGGATTCAGTTAACTCTAGTCAAGGGCCTAATCCAGTACACTGCCTCTTTTTCTTTGTCTGTGAGCTAAGAACTATTTTTTCATTTTCAACAACTGGCTAAGAAAACCAAAAGAATGACATTCATGACATAAACAATTATATGCAATTCAGATTTCTGTGTTTTATGAATAAAGTTTTATTGGAACACAGCCATACCCATTTACTTATTTAATGCTTATGAATGCTTTTGCACTGTAACAGCAGAGTTTGGTAGTTTAAAGAGAACTTATGGTGCCTAAAACCTAAAATATTTACTACTTGGCCCTTTGCATTGCATACCCCTACTTTAGGCAATGATCATTAATGGTAGATTAACAAGAGGCAAATAGAATACTTTTGAGGTATCCTTGTGGAAAACAAAACTGATCTAGGCTCCTGGTTAAACTGTCAATTCATAGGAAATACAAGGGACAGAATAACATGTAAGATGACACAATTGGCATGTATTTAGCAAAATACAGAATGTGAGAAATTCTATAGGACAAATAAATTTATTTGACAAGTAATCTTCAACAAGAAAAGAAAAAGATCAGGAGGAGAGACTTACAGATGAAACTGTAATGTGTCAATTATAATTGTATTCTGATCCAAACAAACTGTGGATAAAAAACAGGATTATGAAATTATTAAGGAAATGTGATCTTAATATATGTAGGTATTAGGAAATTATTAATTTGTTTGAATTTTATAGTAGTGTTGTTATAATTTTCTTTTATACGAATCCTTTTATAAGGAATCCTTATCTTTCATATATTTTTTAGAAGAAGTAATATGACATCTGGGATTTGCCTGCAATAATCTAGTGGGGAGGGAAGAAATAGAAAATAGAGGTACAGATGAAGCAAAATTGTCATGATTTTATAATTGTTGCAGCTGGATTATTGATACATGGAGTTATTATACTATTCTCTCTCCTGTTGTATATGGTTGAAATCTCCTTAGTAAAAGCATTAAAAAAAAACATTCTTTCCCAAAGGTCTTGAGGTTCATGAAGAGAATAATTCTGTAACCATAAAAACCCAATAATATAGAACCCAATGATAAAAATAATAAAAGCAAAGAGTGTCTTAAATTTCAATACGATAGTAATTTCGTATTTTAATCTCTAAAATGTCAATAAATTCACCTTCAATAAAAATGTAGAGTAACAGACATTTCAAGGACCAGGACGACTATGGAAAACAATCATCTTGGAGAAATCAGGCAGATTTTATTTTCTAAAGTACTTTCAAAACCATAAGCCCAATACAAACAATCATAAGCCTTATATTACATCTTGGCTATACTAACAACATTCTAATCCTAAAAGAGTTGAAGATGACAAACAACTCTTCCCCATCAAACAAAGGCAACTTTTGCTTTTTGAATTTGTTATAACACCTATACTTAATACCAGTGGTTAGGTACTGTTTCCATTTAGCAAGTATCTCTTGCCAGACAATGTACTAGCTACACAATACATTTAGCTTTTACAATTCATCCTGGAGACAGGTATTACCATTCTCATTTTATGGAAGGCACTGAGACCCACAGTAAGTTGCAAAATCAGTTAATGACCTGACTTGGACTTAAAATCAAGTCTGTCTGATTTGAATGCCAATATAATCTTAAAGGAGAAGGCCAGCACCACTACCCTTCAGCCCCTTGCAAATTTTGACTCTGTTCAGAGGTTAGGATCTGGACAAGCTTGACCTTTCTCTGGTGCAAAACAACTCCAGAGGCACCCCTGGTTCTTATGTCTTCCAAAATGTGAGGTCAGTTCCTGAGTTTATATCTTGTCAAATATATTTGCAAGAAGCAGAGACAAGGACAAAGATATTAACTGAATATTGTCTGTAATCACACACACACAAAAAATACCACACCTAAATTTTTGATAGTAGGAAAATGAATAAATTACTTGTACAAACATATACTAAAATAATACTTGGGGAGCCTGGGTGGCTTAGTCAGTTGCGCGTCCGACTTCGGCTCAGGTCATGATCTCACGGTTTGGGGGTTCGAGCCCCATGTCAGGCTCTGTGCTGACAGCTTAGAGCCTGGAGCCTGCTTTGGATTCTGTGTCTCCTCCTCTCCCTGCCCCTCCCATGCTCATGCTTTGTCTCTCTCTGTCTCTCAATAATAAATAAAAGTTAAGAAAAAAAAGTAAAATAATATTCAACATTTATATATAACCATATATCTCCAAAAATACAATGTCGAATGTTGTAAAAGAATATGACTTACAATTCATGTAAAATTTTTCAAACACATAACTATACTATTTATACATTTTCATGAATACATAAATATATACTGGAGGTAATTTTTAAAAACCATATGAGAAGAATGAACCTCAAGTTCAGAATATTTCTGATCTTTGGGAAAGGAATCAAGAAAATGGTAGGAGGATATTTTACTTGGCCTATAACCTTTTACTTCTTTTAAAAAGATATGAAGAAAATATGCCAAATTGTTAACCTTAATATGTGTTATGGATATGTAGATTCTTTTCCTAATATTTTCTATTATTTTTCATTTTTTCTATTTTCAGACAATTTAAATTTTAAATAAAAATAAATAAATACTTTATACAAAAAGAAGAAGAGGACTTGAGTGAATCTTACATTCAGTGGAAAAAGAAGGAATTCTCCTGATAGAATTCAGAAGAAAAGACATAAAAATATAATTCATCTAAGGCCACACAGCTAATAACTAACAGAGCCAAGATTCCAATCTAGACCTGGTTGATTCCAAAGCCACCAGATTGTTCGCAAAATCAATTGGATTTTCCATACAACTCCCAAAGTAGAGATGACCTACTTCAAACTGAGCCTCATAGAAACACTTATCCTGTAGAGCCCTCCCTCCTAACCTCACTGTTGTAAAGTTCTTTCCCAAGGAAGTCCTAGGAAAATCAACCTCGGGGAGGACAAAAACCTAGCTGGTTATTACCATGAATGTGTTCCCTTTTGTGTGACAGTTTTGTGGTTGAAGTTCTGGTATTCTAGAGAGGTATTTTTCATGAATGTGCAATTTCATGACATTGAATTCATGGATTGGCAGTTTGATGTGTCAGCTCTGAACACTATATTCAGGAGAACTTAAGTAGTGATTCCCACCTTTCTGAAAACTGTCTGAGAATTTTCTTACAATCCTTGTGGTATTTAGAGAGGCCAAAGTGAGACACAAAGTTACATTTCAGCAATCTCTGAATTACCAATAAAAGTTTTCATAAAAATACATACTTTTTGTGTAACTTGTGAATTAATTTACCAACACTATAGACTGAATGTGTACTAAGTAAAACCTGCAAAATAATTAACAACCAGGTCCAATTTCAACCAAGCAAGTTCATAAGACAAAGAGAGGGCAGAGCCAGGACTGAAAACAAGCAAAAAGTAGGTCTTCAACTCTCCCATTAAAAGAAATCCTATCTCTTCCAAGGCTATGGACCAGTTTCAGTGCTATTCTCTCCTCCTCCTCCTTTTATAGGTTCTTCTTCAGCAAATAAACACGTTGAAATCTGTCTCATCTTGCAAATCAATCAATCAATCAATAGAAAAAGGAAAGAAAAATTCTTCTGCCTCTATTTCTCTTTGCTCTCCTAGTCAAGAACTTAAAGTCTACCTCATATTAATTAGAAAATACTGTTTATTAATGCATTTACTAATTGGTCAATAAATTCATTGAACAAATATTTGAGGGCTTGCTAGACACCAGGTACTGTTCAAGGCAACTGGATAAATCAGCGAAGAAAACAAAAAGCTCTACCTTTGTGGGGCTTACATTCTCCCTGAAGTCAGGCAACAGATAATAAATTACATGATGTGCTTAGAGAGTGCCTGGTACGTACGAAGTACTCTACAGTGTTATTTGTCTTTGTTGTTATTATTTCTTTGTCTCATCGGCCTTGGCTTCTATTCACTGCATTCAGGCATCCACCCTCATGAGTCAGTTAAAATGACTGAGAAAGATATTATTGCCCTTTTTCCAAACTACCAAATCCACACAACTCTTTTTCTTCCTCGTCTTCTAAGTATCAGGCATCAAATGCAGGAAGCTTCTGATTTAAATTTTGCATCACCATTCCTCAACAGGCATTCACTACTTTAATCTTTACTCCATCATATTCTGACCATAAAGCTAGACTTTGTATATCTCTGGTTGCTTTCCAGATCCCTATCTTGTATGAAACCATCAGTTCTATTAGGAAAGTTGTTCAGTACCCACCACAGTGCCTAATAATTCCTAGGTGCTCAGTGATTGTTAGATGCATAAAAGTTTCTCTAAATGCTGTTCTCTATAATCCTTTCATTTTTGTTCCACCAGTCATCTCTGGGCTTTGCAAATGAAAGAAACAAAGAAATAGGGGCTCTTGGGTGACTCAGTCGGTTAACCTTCCGACTTTGGCTCAGGTCATGATCTCACCGTTCGTGGTTTCAACCCCACATCAGGCTCTCTGCTGTCAGCATGGAGAATGCTTCAGGTCCTCCGTCCCCCTCTCCTGCCCCTCCTCTACCTGTGCTCTCTGCTTCTCTCAATTAATAAACATTAAAAAAAAAAAAGAAACAAAAAAATAAAGCCAATGCAAAGACCATCACAGCTGGTCAAGACAAATGAATATAACGGTTTGCTACTATTTATAAATGATTTTTAATGATTCAATTGTTTTTCAAGATCCCAATAAATAATGGCAGGAGGACATTCTCATATATTTTGGGATAACTGAAAACACATTGAGAAGCATCACCATACAAGGATATTTTTCTCCTCAAAACCTAAAATATTTGAATTACTCACTTGCCACCTACTATTTCTGTGATCCTCAAGTTAAAGGTGAAATTAAGTTAATTTCACTATTCACTATGATCAATGAGAAAAAGCTTGTTAGTTGCTGTATTAATCACTAGAAAAGAGATAACATTTCAGAAATACTTAAACAAAATAAACCATTATCAGAAAATGACTTTTTTCCCCATCAAAAATTCACAATAACAAGAAAATACATCTGTACTGTTGAGCGATACATTGTCCTTTTTCTTTCATTTTTTTTAACACAGTGAGTAAAAAGCAGTAGACAAAAATCAACCTGTCAAGAAATGGTTTACTCAGTAATGGACTAGCCCTGCAGGGGATTTGTCTGCTTGCACCAGCAGAGCCCTCTGTGTAACAAGAACGAACCATTAAGGGTTTAATGACACTGCAATAGCATATTACAACACCAAAAAAAGAAATGAGGATTCTTTTCACCAACTTGCTGCTCTTTCTAGCACAGCCACCGCAAGATCCACCACCTACACAATCCTCCAATGGGCAGCTGGTTGGGAGAGGGGTTTTCCTGACTTCCGCCCTGCCTTCAACTCCGCTTTTCCTTGTTGACTATAAGATCTTGAAGAACGCAGCTTTGGTCAGAAATAACCAGAAATCATCTACTATGCCCAAACGGGACAAGTCAGTTTCAGAAAGGGAACCAGATTTGTTCATGGAACCCTCCCTGCACACGTAGCATCTCAAACAGCTGGGGGGAAGACTGGATTTGGCCACCAACTGCAGTGGATTTGTCTACTTGGTGGAGCTGCTGGTTCTCTACTCTCTTGGTTGCCCACTTGTCTGCACAAGGCGTGATGTTCTGTGGTTGGCACCTGCTGATAAGGGTAATTATAGCATTAGTAGAAGAAAGCATGCCATCTAAGGTTGAAAAACAACTCTAATTACAATTCTATCATTTTACTCCCTCAAAACTGTTTCTTTTCTTTTCTTTTTTTTTTTTTCCTTCCTCCAAGCTTACTTAGAGATTAAATTAAATCTGCATCTATTTGAAAACAAGCCTTGAAACAGTTGCGGGACAAGAGGAGGAAATCGCCTTTCAAAATTAAAACTATTACATGCTGAGTTGAACATGCGGTATTTCTAACACCACACGGCACTTGCTGAATCACCTTTCAATAGGTTTCCATCTATTTTTGTATGCATAGAATTAAAACAAGTAATATGAATAATAAGACCAATACTTCAAGGAGAAATATGAAATCCAGAAAGTATAGGATAGAGGCAAGGAAGTTTTAAGTTACTTGTATGCCTACTGACCAATTTAATAGTGGCATTATATAAAATATTAATATCCAGAAACAAGTTGATATGTAAAATGCAAATATATAACTTTTATATTGCTAGAGCTATAAAACTGATATAAAATTATTTTATGTTTACCAAAAAACCCCATTGTTTTTATATTTAAAAAAATAATCTATGACTCACTGTCAGAGAGGAACAAATTCCAAGGAATGAATATGATTAAATTCTACTTTATTCCATCAGAATTTTACGATTTGGGGTATAATTTGATATTGATTGTAGATTACTGGGTTCTAACTGTGCATTATCAACCAAAAGCTTAAAAATAAAGGGAAAGAAGAGTGTTCCTTGAATTAGAAAAATGAACAAAACATCTTTCCAAATCAGCAAGGATTGATTTGTTAGACACATCCACTATTGTGGGCCAGAACTTGGAAACATGGCCTTTAAATACCACTATGAGGACCCAGAACAGCTGCCACTTCCTCTCACTCTTGCACAGAGTAGTGACGCTTCTGCCTGTGCTGGAATAGAAGCAGGCTCCAGAAAGCTGTGTCAAGGACGGCACCCGCTGTCCTACTGTGGGCCTGCCCTAGTCCATAAAGAACATCAGGAGACCGTTTGCTGAGTACTGAAGAGATTGCCAGAAAGGTGACTTTTTTATTTCTAATATTGATATCAAAATCATGGGGCCAGTCCAATCTCTAAGAAAACCCCAACATACTTAGTGATAAGTAGATAGGAAATATAATTACCAAGGTTGATTCAAACACACCTCCCCTACACTTCACACACAAAAACCTCATGACTCAGATCAAGAATAAAAGTATTTCGGGATCATCAAGAATACAGCAGCCCTCTCCTTGCTGAAGAAAATCTCCCCCATTATCTATGATGTATGCGTGCTTTGTTGTTAGTGAAAATGAGATATAATGTAATCATTCCCACTGGGAACAGAGTCATGGATTGTCACTGTTCCCTGGGAATAACTTAACTGGAAGTGATTTTAAGACTCTAACTAAAGCAGAAAAGAGAGGAACAAAGGCCACATTAATAAAACAACTACATAATCATTTTACATTCTCAAAAGAAGAAGAAAGAAGGAGCTAAGAATGCTCCCGTGTTCTATTATTGACTACATTTTTCCACATTTATCTATTTTGTCTTCAAAGAAAGGGGGAAAAAAACTTCTTGTGATTTTTATCAGGATGAATGCCACAATATTTCTGAGTATAACACAAAATGAATAAGATCCAAAGTTACATCACAGTATATTGTATTTATTCACAAGAATAAATAAAAAGCATTAATCACATTAACTGCTTTAATCACTTCCTTTAACTCCTATAGTTTAAGCCATTTTTTTTACATGGCATACAATGAAAGTTGAAAATACCACTAGCTCACCTTAAGAGGGAGAAAAAAAATCTTACCTTGAATATTAAAAACTTTTATAAGCATGGCTGCTTTAAGCATTCTTATTTCCTCCCTCTTGTTTGCATAAGTTGGGTGTATCACTTACAAATGAAGTAGAAAGTCTTTATTAACAATGAATGGAATCAAATATTGATTAAAAACCACCATCCCAACTCTAAAATTTACAAAACCTCATCATCTTTTTTTTAAAAAATTCTGATAGTTCAAATCATGTCCAGAAGCACTTATTAGGTTTTTAGAACAAAATCAATATCAACTTGCCACACAGGGTGAGAGTATGCACAGGCTTTTGCCATAACTGGTCTTTAACTGAATTACTGATGTTTCAATTAACAAGTACTACAGAGAAATATAGCACCATCATTGCCCTTGGTAAACAGGAGGACACAGTTACTTTTCCAGATGTCTTCTGTTGTCATGGTATCCTATTATGTCCTCTCTCTCTCTCTCTCTCTCTCTCATATTTTTATTCTAAGTAACAGACCTGTAAGTTATTTAAGCTAGCCTATAGTTATGTGAAGGTTTTATATGCTCTTGATATAGCCTCTATACACACCTGTTGAACAGAATCAAAGAAGCAGTATAAAAAGTTATTTTGAATAATACTTTCTATTAAAGGGGGATGAAATTCTCCACATAATGTATGGAAACCAGAAGTCATCAGTTTTACATTTTCTACATAATTTATTTCAGAAAAACCTACCTTCAGAATAATATTCTCCTTTTTAAAATATTAAAATCTTAAAATTTAAATTTAAATTCTACTTTTATTTAAAAATAACACTTCAATGACTGAAACAAAATTAATTGTATTTTAAGTGTACTCTATTCATCTTATATTTTAAAAAAACTTATGCACAACACTAAATATCAGAAAAATACTTCAAATGTAATGACATTTTCTCTTAGTTTTTGTGAAGAAGCAAACAAAATAAACACACCGATAATTTTACGTGTTTATATTTCATTCTGTTGAAGTCATGTTTTAAACATCTTGGTTTTTAGAGATTAATTTTTATCCTTTAGTGATGATCTTTCAAAAACAGAAGAAGGTAACATTTTTCATGCTATGAGATTCAATGTTTACGTACTCTTTTTTTTTAATGAATTCAGTTTCTCTTCTATACAGTACAATATCTGCTGTCAACTCCTCTGGATATAAAACATAGGTACACACACACACACACACACACACACACACACACACAGACGCTGATGTTCTTAATGATTTTTCTTAAGTTGAAGTGGTGTACCCTTGTTCCATAGGAGCAACAGGAGGGCTCTGCACTCTCTTCTGGAACAGAGTTCTCTCCCTCTAGACTAAAGAAAAACATAGTATTTAAATACTAAAAATGCATAGGCAGCTAAAGTTTTTATCAACTGTACTTCTCTACACAAATAGGATGCCTATATTAATTTCACTCGAGTGCTTTTATTGCACTAATTAGACACTGAAGAGGAGCTGACGCATGGGAAAACTGTTTTCTGAACACTGTATATGTTAACAGTAGGATTATAAGCACCTGGGATATTCCTGCTATTCTCCGCATGCAAATAACATTCTGCAAACAATTAAACGCACCCATTAACATGGTGGGGGTGTGGGATGAAAAAGAGCAAGTGTTAAGAGAGTAAAAAATGACATGCCCTTCCTATTCCGCCCTCATTCAGCGGGTGCCGAGTATCTTCGAACATGCTGCACAGACAGACCCTGGGGACTACAGGAGTCACAACAACACAGTCGGCAAATATCTCGCACGCTCTGTTAATTGCAAAACTCTAATGATCTGACAGTGAGCCCCTCGCCTCTCGAACATTTTTCCCATTTTTGCAAAGACACTACAGACGTCAGGAGACCTTCCCCTGGCTGAAGAAAGGGAATTCGTTGCTTCTTGCCCCTCCTCACAGCCCCCAACACTTTCATTAGTAGCGGCTCCACAAGTTCCTAGGCTCGAGCTCCTAAGGAGGCAAGTTCAGCACCATGGAAAGGGCTCGAGTCACGCGCGGAGGTTGGAGGAGACCTAGGGGCTCTCCCGGGGCCACTCACCGGCGTCTGCTGCGACGGGAGTCCCGAGCGCTTGGTGGATCCCTGCTTGGAACTTAACCTTTTCCACGACTCAGCAAACCTGCCTCGACTGGCGCTCCGGCTGCGCCTGCGGCTCTCCGCGCTGTCATCGCGGTCCGAGCAGCCCCGCTCCATCTCCGCCGCATCCCTCCACTTCTTCCCCATGCTAAGTTCGCCTCGCTCCGCCGGGCAACACCCCGGCGCAGAGCTCTCGCTTCCTCCTCCCGCCGCCGGGTCTCTCTCCAGCCTGCGCGCAGCACTGTGTTGGCGCCGCCTTTGCCTCCGCCGGCTCCTGCCAGAACCCTGCGCTCGGTTACCGCCGCCGCCACCAGGCTGCGCTTGCGCCCGCGATTGGCTGAACTGTCGCCTGGGGTTGCGAGCGCCACCTGCGCCCGAGGCAGCTTCCTTTTGCGCCCCCAAATTGCTCTCCACCCGCAGGCGCCGCCTTCTCTGGGGGACACACGGCCCACGCCTGGGGCTATTGATGCGCCGCTAGGTAGCTACCTCCAGTCACCCCACCCCGCCCAGTCCAGTCCCCCAGGACCGGGAACCAACCACACCCCATCCCAAGCTGCAGGTGCAAGCCTAAATTACCCATACCAGGAGATTCCAGCAGACTTGGAGAAAGACAAGAAGCATGCAACTTTGTCTTCTTCCTTTTCTCTTTCTTCCCTTTCCCCTCTTTGCAGCACCAACTGTCTCCTAAGTATTCTTGGGGGAGCTTCATCTCCTTGTCAGACTCCACACTAATTCCTTCTCACACTTGCTGGGATTGGCCCACTGTTTCTCAAACTTGGCTGCACATTGGAATTACTTTTTTTTTTAAGCTGATATTCTTCAGGGTCTAATTTAATTGGCCTGGCTGTGGCCTGGGAATCAGGATAGTTAAAATCTCCCCAGCTGATTCTAAACACAATTAAGCATCTTCAACAACTTATATGTACTATGAGGACAGGGCCAAGGATAGTGTTTGGAAGGGAAGAGAGGGTTGATACTTCTTAAACCAATGGATTTTTCTCTCCCGGGTAGGAGCAGGGTATTCAGTTTACCCTTTCACTCTCAAGGCAAGGGTGATACAGCAGTTAACGCCATGAGGATGATATGTGAGCTTCTGTGTGTTGAATATTCTCTGACACCGCCACCCCATCCTCGGTTCACCTCTCGGTCTTCTGCTCATTAGAAGGAAATCCAACAGTCTCTCATCAGTTTTGTGTCAGTTATTTCACCAGACTGAGCTATCCTGTGTTCAGGAATTTCCTTGATCAGATGAGAGAGAGCCACTGACGGTGTCACAAATTTACAAAGGCTAAAACAATGATCTTGCTCCTTATTAAAGGGAAAAAGGCCTAAAATCCCTCCTGGTTGAAAAGAGCTGTCTGGTTGTTTATCTGTTGCAATGGCAACAGGTGTGTTTTCATTTCTTTCTGAAATGGAGCTTTCTCTCTCCAACCTGAATAAGGCCAGGCCCTTTCAGGAGGAAAAGGTGGAAAGGGATTAAGAGGGAAGGGGAAAGGGTGAGAAGTACTATAGGAAAATCTGTGTTGTGGTGCCAGTTATGAACATCGTAATCTGAGTTGTCAGTGGCCAGTCTGATGAAGCAGAGGTTTCAGAATTGACTTGTTTTCACGAATGGAATATTGAGCTCTAAAATCCCACAGCTGCATACCTGTGTATACGGCTACATTAATATTAATCCTGTCATTTTAAGCAAAGGGACTCACAGAGCACACTTCCTACCTTTTTAAGCACTCCTCTGTGTCCAGAAATCACACACCCACATTAAACAAAATGAAGCTCGAAACAGTGTTTACCACACACAATGCCATTTAATGAGAAAACCACAGGCTCCATTTTGCATTTCCTCGCTCCCTATCTAAGTTCATGGATTTGAAATTATTAGTGATATTTCATGGAAATATAATTCAGTCCAGATTTCTCCCATCGCAAAAATAAATCAAACTGATCATGCATAGTTTACAAATTAGCCAGGTATGAGAGCTAAATACCAATTAGGGAGTGGAAAAAAGTCAGCACATTATGACTTAAAGTAAATGTGTGCCTTTTCCTTCAGTTGTCAACAAAGGGGGATATAAGTGAAAACTCCCTAGGAGATGAAAAGCCTGTGTGCTAACCTGGATGCCTTGAAAGTTCATTCTTTAGGTATAAGGATAAAAGCCCTGCAAAGGAGCTAAGAGGGGCTTTCACAGATGTATCGAGGCACATAATCCAACACTCACTTCACAGAGCCACAAGACCCTGGTTCACCCACATCAGCCCATTAAGGGGAAAATAACACTGCCATCAAATATCTGTCATGAATGATGGTACCAGGACATCCATGAGTATTCAGAGCCCCTGGTGAGTTTTATAGACACATTTAGAAAAATTTAATGAGTAGTGATTTTATATGTAATTTTTTTTACCTTTTTGGTCTAAAAATGAGTTTTCTATTGCCCTTTTCCAGAGCAGTGTTTTAAAGCATTGTTTGAACATGACCTCAGCATTTCATTTTTGCACTTGACGACAACAACAAAAACATCTGGGAACTATACAAGAGGCTAAATTAGAGGTGATTACAGGCAAGCAAAATATTGACTTTTTCCTCTTCTGATGTTCATTTGTCTTTTTCCAAATTCTCTGATAGCTGGGAAATGGAAAACTAGGTTTGAAAATCTATCATTCTTCTTAGAAGTTAGCAGAGAATGGCAATATCCAAGCTGAGAACACGTTTCAAAATCAGCAGCACTGAAATTCTGAAATTGGGCTAGCAGCCATTTCCAGAGCCACTTAACTTTACTAGAAGAGTCACTGCAGTTACAAAGTGAATGTAAATACATCAGAAAGGCAACGGGAAATATGACATAAACCTTTTGTTCTCTCCCTGGTTTCTACGCATTAAAGAATGTGCATATTAAAACAAGATTAAGTGGGGGCGCCTGGGTGGCTCAGTCCGTTAAGTGTCTGACTTCGGCTCAGGTCATGATCTCACAGTTCATGGGTTCAAGCCCTGCCTCGGGCTCTGTGCTGACAGCTCAGAGCCTGGAGCCTGCTTTGGATTCTGTGTCTCCCTCTCTCTCTGCCCCTCCCCCACTCATGCTCTGTCTCTCTCTCTCTCTCTCAAAAATAAACATTAAAAAAATTTTTTAAAAGAAAAAGATTAAGGCAAAAATTATTTATATTGTTATAGAATAGATATTTGACATAAAATAAAAATTCAAATATATACATCTTTATGTATGAATCAATCAAATATAATGTTGTGAAATGTTCTGAAAAGTGAGCTTTATTAGTATTCTAAAATAAATCTCAAGAAAATATTAAATCCCAACAGTCTTCCATTAGCCCTACACATTCTATGAACTTTCCATGATCCTCCCAGCCTGCCATGTGTTCGGTTGAGTGTACAATCATAAGAAACCCTCTCCAAACCCCATTCACACTAAGTCACATGGTCATGAACTTTACTGCCAAAGAGTTAACGGGAAATATCTTTCCCTTTGGTTATTTCCAGAACACGTAAACCCAAAGGCGTACCCAGGGACTAAATAGATTCAAGCGAAGTGCAAGAAGGGAGGGAAAACATAGGGAAAGTGATAAATACTATAAAGCCTTATTTGTTTCAAAAACTCTACTCATAGAATAAGAGAATATGAACTATATTTCATCAATTTTAACCTCTCAAGTTTTCACATCTTAAATATTGTCAAATCAGGATGCTTTCAATAATAGATGGTATCTCGGCTTTGGTCTAATATATTATACTGAATCATAGAGATAAATAGTGAGTTAGATGCTTATAAGTCTAACTTTAGCAAACCAACAAGCTGTCATTCATTCTTTGCCTAAACATTCAGACTTCAGTATTATGTATGTTCTTTCTCATAAGCATTAAACAACTTTAAACATTAGGAAGCCCATCCTTATGAACTGAGCTGACATCCATGCCTTCCACCTTTATTTTAAACTCTGGGGTCACACCAATTAAACTCTGGAGTCACACTAATTTAACACATGTACCCTTCCAAATGATAGTCATCAGGTATTTGAAGATCATGTGTACTACTCCCCTAGAATGTCTCTTCTCTTAAATGACATCTTAAATGGTGTCCAATTCCTTCTGTCAAGTCTGTACACGCATGGGGAAGCAGAGTCTGAATTGGCACTCTTGCATACTAAGAGAAATTTTTCAATGTGACTGTTAAATGAATTTGGGGCCAACTGCTTTGTGAGCTCACTAAAAGCATAGCCACTGTAACTAGGTATTCAGAGAAGTAGACTTGGTCAATACCTATGAAGCAGGAGACAGGATGTAGAATTTGCGTTTAGTCATGATTAGATTCCCTTCAGTTGACATGAGGGCTGAGACTCACACAAAGCCAAACAAGCGTGAGAGTTGAAACAATTATTCCTGTAACTTGAGCAAAAACTCTCCCAAAGCCCATGACTATTAATCAAGAAAAGGAGCAGTAGGGTTATACTGGTTTATGCAAATCGGTCATCTATGTGGATGAAATTCTCTGGGTGATAGCTTCCTGAAAAATTATCCTCCTTCTTAATGAAAAACAATCACATATCTTCTCTGAAATATCTGCTGACGAGCCTTCCTGGTTACACACCCCATCAAGTCCTCTCTGCAGAGGTCAAAGCAGGTCAGAGAACCCAGTTACATATCTGCACTATTTCCTTTCTCGCTCTCCCTCCCTTTCTCCCTCCCTCCTCCCCTCTTCTCTTCCTTTCTCCCTCCCTCCCTGCTTTCCCTCCTATTAATTTTCCTGTAGACCACAGAACAAACACAATACTCCCATTATCCAGGATTCCTACACTTTAAATGTTATTATGACTCATAAGAATGTGTAGCAAAAACCCTCTTTATTTTTCATTGATGCATTTACATGAATATGTATGTATACAACAATTTTCCCTCCTTCCAAATCTATATGTAGATATTTTTCTGAAATTTTATTTCAGGATTAAGAGGTAATGACTAAAGTAAATGGCATAAGAATTATAAAGGTAAATAATAATAGAATTAAAAGTAACATAACCATTACAATTAGGAAGAGAAGGAAGAGAGAACATAAGAGGGAGAAAAAGGAGATATAAGTGAACTAAATTCCTACCTATTATAAAATAAGGTATAAAATATATGGATAAAAATATTCATAAATACTCCCAACAGAATGACTAAAATTCTATAGATAGAAAATGTAAGCAGACAAAAAATACCAAGCATTGCCAACAATGTGAAGCAACTGGAACTCTCCCACACCACTGGTATGGTATGACCATTTTGGAAAACTACTTGGCACTATCCACTAAAGTTAATAATATGCATACTATGATCCTGCAATTCTACTCCAAGGTATATACCCAACAGAAATGCTTGCATATGATCAATATGCAAGGATATTCATAGCTGTACTATTTGTGAAAGTCCTAAACTAGAAACTACACAAATGCCCATCAATGGCAAAATGGATACATAAATTCTGGTAAATTTAAGGAAAGGAAATTAAAACAATGGCATACTATTCAGCAGTGAGAGTGAATGAACCACTAACACATGTAAAACCATAGGTGATATAACAACAATAACATGGTGTGGACAAGACACCTGTTTTTTAAAAAAGAATAAAGTAGAAAATATAGAAGTTGGCTTCCCCCAGGTGGCTCTGCAATTATCATTCAGATCTGTCTCTATTTTAAAGAAAAAAAACTGGTAATTAGATCATACATGATGGATATAATTAAGGTAAATCAGAGGTTTGATTACTAGTAACACTTCAAAGAAAAGACTTTACCCTTATATCAAAAAATAGCAAATAAATATAGTCTATTTTAAGTTCAAATAAGATGTTTAGCTTAAATTACTTCTCAATTGGTAGAAGATCCAGTTATCCCCAGGGGGAACTGGTCTTAACAGCTAAAGAAATCAGTTGATACCCATCTCGAAGGACTAAATTTTTCCTCAAAGTCCTTTTCTAGCATCACAGACACCCGAACTTCTACCTCCACAATTTCATTACTTTTGCGTCTTTTAAAATGCAACTCCTTATTACTCGGCAATCAAAAAGAATGAAATCTTGCCATCTGCAACTATGTGGATAGAACTGGAGGGTACTATGCTAAGTGAAATTAGTCCGAGAACGACCAACATCATATGACTTCACTCATATGAGCAATGATACAAAAGAGATGAACATAAAGGAACGGAGGCAAAAATAATATAAAAACAGGGAATGGGACAAAACATAAAAGACTCTTAAATATGGAGAACAAAGAGAGCGTTGCTGGAGGGGTTGTGGGAGGGGGGATGGGCTAAATGGGTAAGAAGCATTAAAGAATCCACCTCTGAAATCGTTGTTGCACTATATGCTAACTAACTTGGATGTAAATTTTCAAAAACATTAAATAAAAAGTAAGTAAATAAAAATAAATAAAATGCAACTCCTTCCACAATCAGTCACTGGTTAAATTTTATCACATCATCTGCTTTTCTGAGATCAGGATTTTTAGGTGTGTCACAAGAACCCTGGGGTATTAGTAGAGAAGGCTATGTAACACGGTTGCATCAAGGAAAGAGACAGAATCCAGTTCCTGGGGGATTCTAAAGGTAAACTATTGTTTCCTTCCTGCTCTTGAGTTAAAATACTAGAACAGAAGGCAATCATTTGTGCTAAAGTCCAATTATTTGTTTGTCCAGTATAAATGGCAGGAAAACATCAATGTCATCTCAAAAAGGAACACACAGTTTTAGAGGCAGGGCGACTCATTAGGGGAAGTTGTTACTTTTTCTCTTTTTTTTTGAATTTTTTTATTTTTAAGAAAGTATGAATTTCTCAAAGTACCATGGAGGTCAAGAAAAATATTCACCAGTGTCCTAAACAGTTAGATCTAGCACTTGGACATGCCTAGTTTCCTAAATGTAAATGCATTAAATGGCCTTATGAAACTAAATTTTAAACTGTCCATTTGAACAATTTTGTGCAATTTTGTCCTTTTGTGCAGAAGTACAAACAGTAACATCTGGTCCATTACAAAACAAAGTGAAAAGGGAACATGGAAGTGACCATGCAAAACTCCCATATTTCAGAGAGTCACAATTTCTATTCATACTGGAAAAAAATTGTGATTTTGAATCTGAGCATATTAGAGTCCTATTAAGCACTTTTGCCACTCAAAACAAAACAAATTTGTGCATTTTTCCTTTCCAAAGGACAAAGGTGAATGAAGTGAAAGCAATTAGTTAAACAAGAAGTAGCAGCTTAGTTACCTTTTCATCTTTGATGTATTTTCAAAATCCATTTCCTCTAACTCAGGCAAAATCATTACTAAAGCTTAAAAAGAGTCTGAAGGCAGAGACTCCATGAACTAACTCAAATTCTCAAGTACTTCACATGCCTCCTTTGACTTCTACAAAAGAAGCAAAGCCAACAGCGTGCTAAAAATGAGACAAGCTATTGTCATTAACGTGATGTATTCGACTAAAATTATCTTTGCCTGGCGAATGGGGTCTTGAAATATTCAGCAGAGATCCCAATGCCTACTATGACTCTTCAGATTAAAAGGTGATTTATATTAAATGGGATTTAAAGGAAATCCCTTGTGCCAGATTATGTAGAGTTATGCCAATCGCTTAGTTGAAAAGAAAGCTGATCTGACTGGCTGAAATATATGATGTATGCTATGATCATAAAAACATTTAGTGAAGTTGTATGACCAGACTGCTGTCATGGAAACAAAAGTCTTTAGGGTGTTGAAAACACAAGATGTAGCACAATGCCAAGCTGGTTGAAATAAAAACTTAACCAAAATGAGAAAGGCAAATGGGAAAGCCATACTCCTTCTAAACTCTTCTTTTCTTGAAAGCTTTGCAGATAAATGTTTATTTTATCTAAAGGTGGAAATTAAGGTGCCTACCAACACTATGCCCAAGTATTTGTTGATTGGTTAATCAGCTTTACTTCTTATTTCCTACCAGTATTTTTCAACCAGACCTAACACGGAGCCATGGAAAACACATTAAGTGGTCCTAGCCATGACTTATATCACACTCATTGATAAAGATCCTGTTGGATGCTACACATTATTCACCTGTGTGAACAACTTTGCAACTTGGTTGAAAGTTTCTATCTAACCAGCTCTGTAACAGTGATATGCGGTGGCTACCTGGGCTTCCAATGTTACAAATATCTGTGATGTTTTAAAAAGTGTTCTCAGGGGCATCTGGGTGGCTCAGTCAGTTGAGCATCCGACTTCAGCTCAGGTCATGATCTCGGGGCCCATGAGTTCGAGCCCCGTGTCAGGCTCTGTGCTGACAGCTTGGAGCCTGGAGCCTGCTTCGGATTCTGTGTCTCCCTCTCTCTCTGCCCCTGCCCCACTCATGTTCTGTCTCTCTGTCAAAAATGAAAAACTGTTAAAAAAATTAAAACAAAAATTGTTCTCAAAATCTTAACTCCTTGACTGTGTCTATGATGAAACTTAACTTGAAGATAATGGGTAACAAAAAACCTTCTATGTATCTGTCATAACCACATTCTGTACAAAATTTTTATGGTTTAAACACACTGATCAAGATTGTGGCAGTCACATTAGTTCTAAATGTCACCAATTTATTCAGATAGTATTCATAAGTGTCCCTGGAAGTCCAAGGAATATGTTCAAAATAATACAAAAGAAAAAGACACTAAAAGTAGGAAAGTAGGAAAAGAACATGAAAAACTAATAACTAGTAACAGTAGTATTAAAATGGTTGACATTTATTAAGCATTTACTTTGTGCCAGGCATCCTCTGTCTCCATGGATTAATTCACTTAATTCTCACAAGAACTCCATTTTACAGATGAAGAAATTGAGACAAAAGAGGTTAAATAAATTGTTTAAGATTATAAAGCGAGACAGCAGCAGACACTAGACTTCAACCCTAGGAGTCTGCCTCCAGAGCCCACGCACATTGTCATTATGGCATTATATGCTGAGGGAGGACATAATTATCATAACTGCCTGACATGGGGCTGCTTCCTTTGTGCCATGCTCTGTGCTAAGTGCCTTGAACAAAATCGCTAATCTCAGCAACTCTATAAAGTAGTAAATATTCTCATGTTTTCAGATAAGAAAAACAGAGACTTATACAGGATAATAACATGACCCCAATTTATTCAACTTTTAAGTTGCAGCACTGAGATTAACCTCTTCTCTGCCTGACCTCTTCACAATCACAGCCTCAATAGCAATAATAGCTAATATTTATTGAGTATTTTCTATAGAATCAGGTCCAGTGCAAAGCACTACTGAACACACACTTCTCTCAATTCATCCTTTCATCTATATTGAAGATTTAAAACTGTGGTTTAGACAGTCTAAGCTACTTTCCCAGGACACACACGTAGTAATTGACAGAGTCCTGATTACAATTCTATGTACCATACTCTTGAGCCCAGGGACACACCATTACACTTTATTTTCAGTACATTCAACCATTTTAATCATTATACTACTTATTTAGTTTAAATTTTTAAAAAACATAACTTTTGCTATTAAAATAATGGATTGTCATTGTTGGTTCAGGAATTAAAGTTTGGTGGAATGGTTATGAGATTCTCCAGTTTCTCGGGAATTCTCTTAGTCAATATTATTTTTCTTGCAGGGGACTTGTGAGAATCTAGTGAATTAATATGAGCAAAGCATTTTACTCGATGCCTGGCACCTTCTTAGCTGCCCACCCTCCTTCTAAAGATAGGTGCCTTCTGGTGGTCATGAACTTATTGTTACTGTTATATTTTTGTTATTATTATAACATGTACTCAATATAAAATAATGAGCTATTTTACATTATTTTTTGTACTAAGTCTTTGAAATCCAGTGTGTATTTACATTTGCAGCATAACTCAGTTTAGATTAGCTACGTTTCAAGTGTTCAATAATCACATTGGGCAAGTGGCCACCTTATTGGACAACACAATCACCATAAAATACCATCTCAATAATTGTGATTGACTTCAAAAAACACCATATAAAAATTTCAAGAAAGAGCTTTTAAGCTGGTGGTGGTTGAGGAGGGAGATTAGTTAATAGTTCAAAAACTTCTAGGAAACTATAGGTCATCTCCCTAGAAGAGAAATTTGACTATACATATACATATGCCCCATACATTTATTTGTACACAACTTCAGGAGGTCCAAGACCCCAGGCTAAAGAATGGTGTCTAAAAGATTCGTTTGGGAGATCATCTCCAGGAAATGATGAAGGAATGTGCCCACACACTATGAGGTCACTTGCACAAAAGAGTGTGAGATGGGGGTGGCGCTGGTGGTCTACTGCCCCTGTGACCTCATTCTCATACCCAGTTGGTTGTGTGGAATTCATCCAGCTTGGCCA